>NC_080165.1:135875671-135998171 GCF_950295315.1 Erinaceus europaeus | reverse complement strand
GGTGTAGATGGAAAACAGATGATACCGTTTTTGCAGTGCTAGGGATTAGTCGCCATTTTTTACAGTAATCAGATATCAATCTTATTACTGTAATCAGCAACAACAATAATAAGCAACAACAATGGGGAAAAATGGCTTCCAGGAGCAGTGGATTCATAGTAAAGGAACCGAGCACCAGAGATAACCCTGGAAACAAACAAACAACAACAAAAATAAAGTATAAAGCTAAATACAGTGTGAAAGAGAGCAGATTCTTTTAATTGAGAAACATTATACTACAATAGCATGCCTGCATTAACCAGAATTAACTGTCAACATTCAGAAGAGAAGTTTCAGGACTGTCTTCTTACTTAAACTTCCACTGCTCTTCTTGGCAGTGTTCCTTTTTGTCCCGTAACAGTTCATTGTGCTAAAGGTCTTTCTAGCTGGAGTACATGCTTTCTGGAGCAGAGAGCTTCTTTTATCTGTAGTGTAAAATATACTAAAATTTCTAGCACAGGCCTAAATCTTCAAAGAATTGAATCAGGTACTGGACAAAGTCACACTTGTTTGAGTGCACACATCACTTATGTGTAAGGACCTGGGTTCAAGTGCCGTATTTCTCCCTGCGGGGGCGGGGGGAGGGAGGAGCATATATCAAGCATTGAAGCAATGTCGTAGGTATATCTCCTTTGTCACTCTCTATTCCTCCCTCTCAATTTTTCTCTATCCTATCAAATAAAAAGGACAAAAAATGAGCTGATGCTAGCAAAACAGGAAACTTGACAAGAAGAATGAAGTATTGATCTAGCATGATAGCTCGCCTGTGTTTTTTTTTTATTATTATTATTATTAATTTAATTTATTGGCTAGAAACAGCCAGAAATTGAGAGGGAAAGGGGTGATAGAGGGAGGTAGATAGACACCTGCAACACTGCAGCAGCATTCACACAAAGCTTTCCCCCTGCAGGTGGGGACCCGGGGCTTGAACATGGGTCCTTGTACATTGTAACATGTGCACTCAATAATGTGCACCACTGCCCGGCCCCATAGCTCAGCTGCTTTTTCATTTTTTGTGTCCCAGGTTCAGACCTAGCTCGCTGGTAGAAGTTTCAATACTGTGGTCTCCTCTCTGGGTCTCTCTTTTGATCTGAATGTCTATTCAGAGAGGTAAAGTCCCAGTCTTCTTCTTCTAGCGTTTGCCCTTCTTCCGTAGCCAGTCAACAGCGTCAGGTTGAGCCTGATGTAAAGTTTCAAGACCTCCTTTGAATCTGGAGAGGTGGCAGTCGTTGACTATGTGGGTCATAGTCTGTCTGGAGCCGCAGGGGCAGTTCGGGTCGTCTCTGGCTCCCCAGCGATGGAGCATAGCGGCGCACCGGCCATGGCCTGTTCCATAGTGATTGAGGAGGGCCCAATCATAACGTGCTAGGTCAAAGCCGGGTTGACGCTTGCAGGGGACTGTGATGAGGTGTTTGTCCCAGTGAAAATAAGAGAGGGAAGGAGGGGAGGGAGACAGAGAGGAAGGAAGGAAAATGTACAATGCTGATCCAATCACTGACTCGTGGGGCAAGTGTATTCAGTAGGGTCCCAGCAAAATAGAGGGTGTGTGGCATGGTTTGTGAAGAGAGCCCAATATTTTTCTGTTTTCTGGTTGTTTGGGTTTTTTGTTTGTTTGTTTGTTCGTTTGTTAATTCAACATTGGTTTCCAATACTAGAAGATATTAGGATTACAGTTTCAGAAGTCTGGCAGTTGTCTCACACAGTGGTGCTCATACATTACCATGTGTAAAGCCCTGGGTTTGAGCCCCAAGCCACCACATGGAAATACATGAGTAAGGGAAGTTTTAAAAGCACTGGAACAATTCTGTGATTTCTCTCTGTAGATCGCTTCCTATTTGTTTCTCACCCTATACCTGGACTTCACTGGGAGCAGTCCAGGTGGTGGTGAAGTGTATAAAGTGTTAGACCTCAGGCATGAAGTTCTGACTTTGAACTCTGGCACTGTGTGTGCAAGGGTGATGTTCCAGTTTGCTCTCTCTCTGTCTTTCCTATAAACAAATGTGCTGGGAAATTGTGCAGATGCATTCACATCTGCCATGTTGTCCCCTCAGGCTACTAGTTCCCATGAGAGTTGGGATATTCTGGGAGTGTTGTTCCACCATGTTATGCCCTCAGGACATTGTCTATATCCCAGCGATATCTGGAGTGCTTTGGTCACTCCTCCCCCCTCCCATTCTCACGAGAGTTATCATCCTATCCTGGAGTGCTATGGTTACTCCTCCCCCTTCCCATTCTCGTGAAAGCTACTCCTATAAAAACCCTTCGTCTTCCGCACCTCATTCTCTTGCCAGCGCTCCACCCTGGTGTTCAGACGCAGGAAAGGTTACTGCGTGAGGCGGCCATTTTCGCTACCTCCACATGGCCCAAACTGCTTCTCTAGCACCCAACTCTGAGGTGCCAGCGCAAATAAAGATTTGTGTTTCCTCTTCGCTGCAGACCCCCTCTCTCTCATCTCCGCGGCCCTCCCTCAACAAGATCTGGCTCAACAACACAAATGAATATATTCTTTATAAAACAACACAGCTTTATGTATACATCATCCAGTTCACCACCAAGGTCTCTGTGTCATTACCACAAATAGAACTCTTTCCCATACATACCTGTCTGTACATGTATGCTCTCTGTGAAAGAGACATCTGGCAAATAAAAATATAAGAAGTACATTTTTGAGACCTGTGCCTTCATCAGCCTCTCACAGTAGGGATGACCACTAATAATCTGTAAAATATCTACTCTGTGTAATATCTATTTTTCCATCTACCTACAGTGCTCATCCCATGAGTCCTTACATCTCTTAAGATGATATATATATGTTATTCTTTTTTAGTATTTTACTTATTTCTAGTGAGAAAGATACAAGGAGAGAGAGAAAGAACCAGACATCACTCTGGTACATGTGCTGCCAGGGATTGAACTTGGGGCTTCATACTTGGCAGTCCAATGCCTTATCCACTGTGCCATCTCCCAACCGCACTATATTATTCTTTAATAAACCCCTTGCCATAAGCAAATCACTCCTTTCTAATTATTGTGCATAAAAATGCATATGTCATGCTCTTCATATTTATTTGTTAATAGATTTTTCATCACCTTCAAGTTCCTAACTGAATATAATATATGAGTTCCTTACAGGGAGTTCCAAGTATATTTTCTGCAAGTTATCTTAGCCAAGAAAAATAATGGCACCTGGCCCTGATTAGCAATATACAGTGTTTATGTTGCCCACTTTCCAATTTCATATGTTGAAGCATTACTCCTCGGTGTAATGGAAGTAGAAGCTAATAACTTGGGAGATAATTAGATTTAAATGGGGTCATGATGGTAAAGCACCCATGAGGAGATGAAGAAAGGAGTGATGTCACAGAGATAGCAACATAGGTTATTCTTTAACTTAACCTCCATCACAGGTTGAGTGAAATAAGTCAGAAAGAAAACAATGATTTCCAGGTAACCTCACTTGTTGTTTTCGACGGGTTAGGTTGTTTCCACCGGGCTGGCTTCACGGGCGGGTAACAGATGACCAGGGACTCATGTCTGGGTTGTACGCAGTATCTCTTTATTCATGCAGGACGCAGCACAATCTAAGACGAGCTAAGCTAAATTCAAGGTACAGTCCTCTAAAACTCACAATGCTGTCTTTATATATACTTGCCAAGTAGGGTGGAAACAGGGTGTGACATAGAGAGGGTGGAGAGAAAAGTGACTGGTGACAATCAGAGTGTGACAAGGAGAGGATCAGGGTGTGACAAGGAGGGGAGGTGGAGCAAAAACATATCATGAAACAGTGGGGATTGAACCAATGCCCTGGAGGGAGGTGCTTGTTAACAGCGGTTATATAAATAGAATGAAGTGGTTATGTAAATAGAATAGTGTTAAGCAGGGGGGATTTAAACCAAATGAAACAGAAGGGGTCTCATGCATACCAACACTCACTCATAGGTGAGGCCTAAAAAAATAAAGCAAGGGGAGATACAGGGTCAAATCTCAAGATAGTATGATCTGTCACAGAAGTTGATGATCTAAGAAGGGGGTGTTGAGAGCTAATTAAGGAGTTTGGAATTGAGTGGTCTAAGGTAGAGGAAAAGGATGCTTAGCTGGAGCTTGAGATGTACTAACCCCTAATTTGTCAAAATGTATCCCCATCACAACTATCCTGTGAGTTAAGATTTCCTCAAAATAGCTGAAAAAAAAAAAAAAACTAGCTTTCCCAAACTCTCTCATAACTTAAAAAAAAAGGGCAAGATTTCAAATATATTTATGACACAATATTACCCTGATTCCAAAACCAGACAAGGAACAAAAACTATGGACAAATATCTCTGATGAATTTAAATGAAAAAGTCCTCAGTAATACACTATTAAGCAATTCAACCATGATCAAATGTGATTTATTACATGGATGCAAGTTTGGTTCAACGTATACATGTAAATTATTATGATCCATAACATAAAAAAGACAAAAAAATTACATGAACATTTCAACAGATGAATATAACATATTTGACAATGTTCAATATCTTCTTATGATTAAAAAATCACTATGAAAGAGAATGTGTGTAAAATGGCTATGCCCTCAATAACAGAAGTAGAGAAGAAATTTTCTCAATCTAAAAGGCAAATCCACAACATTCAGTATAGTCATGTTTTGAGGGACATAGGAAACGACTTAACTATCACAGAATAGTATAGTAGGGTGTTGTTGTGGCGGTCTGGTGTCGGGCTGCACCGTGGAGAAGAGAGTGGACATCCAGAGCAAAGGGGTACACAAATCTTTATTATAGGATGGGGGGATTTGGTTCAGACCACGTGGGGCCAGCCGGCAATGGCCATCCCCACTACCTGACCACGGGGGAGAGCAGGGGGCGAGATCTCAGAGAGGGAGAGCTGAGAGCCCAGGGGGGGGGGGTGAGGGGGCTTTTTATTGGGCGACAACCAGGGGTGACGTGTAGGGCCAGGATTGGTTGAAGGGGGCACTGCTAGGATTTCGCAGGGCGTAGTAAAACCTGGGGGCGGAGACTGTATCAGAATAACTCCTCAGCAACAGCAGGGTACATTTTTTGTATTCCAGGCAACTCACACACATAATTTCACTGTTCCAGGTCCATATTTTTCGTGTGTGTGTGTGTGTGTGTGTGTGTGTGTGTGTGTGTGTGTGTATCTTATTCTGAACAGCACCAATTTCAAAACAGCCTTCCCACGGTGGATAGCTGCAGGCCCCAGAAGTTTGTATTTATTTAAGCTCCAGTTAAGAAAGATGTATATGTAAAAAGCAAAGATTATGCATGTTAGTAAGGTGTTTTTTTATTGTGGTACAAGAAAAATATGAAGGTAGAAACATTTCCTCAGAGGAGTATGGTATGGTTGGGGATGAAGTAAAAGTTCGGCAGTAGGAGATAATTGTCTGGAAGTATTCCCAGGGAAGGAAAACAAACAAACAAACAAACAAAAAACTAAAAGGCAGGGTTACAAAGATGACAGTTCCACTAGATGTGATGTCCTTCACAATTATGAACCACAGACGCGGCCTTGCTAGGAGCTGACTTCATAACTAGAGTGGCTACAATATAGGAGAACCTGGTGGGGTTTTTGTTGTTGTTGTTGTTGTTATTGTTTGTTTTAATTTTTCTGCAGGGAAAAATGTGTGCTTCCCATTGGATTACTACATTTAATAAGGAATGGCTGGGACAGTTCTCTGGTTCCTTAAGAAGCAGGTGGAGGGGTTAGGCAGTGGTACAGCTTGTTGAGTGCACATTACAGGTTAAACCCTGCCTCCCCTCCTGCAGGAAGGACCCTTTAGGAGCAGTGAAACAGAGCTTCAGTTGTCTTTCTCTCTCCCTCTCCACCTCCCCTCCACTCTCTGTCCTATCAAATAAAATAGTAATAATGATAATAAAGAGAAAAGTGGCATAAAGAAAAACTTTGGTAGAAACAAAGATGACCATGGGGCAGGGTTTATCTGTTTCTGAATTAGGGGCGGAGAAGGTCAATTTGCCTTACAGAAGGAGAATGGCTCTTGGGAATAGGGTGTGTGTGTGCATGAGTCTGTTTCTCAAAGCCAATTTGGATGAAATAAGAAAGTAAAATCTGCCCAAAGTCTGAGAAGTCTTCTTTCCTGATGGCAGTCAGGGTTTAGAAAAAGCAGAAAAGCATTAAGAGTCAGCCTACCTAAATTATTCCAGGAGCAAGGCAGTTCTTCTTCTTCTAGCGTTTGCCCTTCTTCCGTAGCCAGTCAACAGCGTCAGGTTGAGCCTGATGTCTGCTTGTTGCTGGCTTTGAAAGTGACTGGGATCCATGTGGATTCAGTTGGCTAGGAAGGATCGTCAGTTTCCCCAATAAATGGGTACTTACGGGATGCACCACGAGAAGGTCGATCCAATGCATCCCAGCAAGGCAGTGAAAGGCCAGATCATCTGAATCTGGTCATGTCAAGCTGGATTGAGAAGACCATGGAAAAGTTTCGAGCAGTGCTGGATCTATAGTTCAAGTACTGTTATACTCTGGGCTATGGCTTGGTGACTCTCCTAACCGCAGGCAGTGAGAATTTATTCTCTAAGGTAATATTCCAGCGTCCCTGCAGCTCCACCTGGAACTTTTTCCTCTTCGTGCCTTCGCTGATTCTCTTCATCCTGGGCTACTTGGTGAGAGCAGGCACCTGGCACCTGCTGACCCGCCCACTGCTGTGAAGTAGGCTGCCCCACCAGCTGCAGCACATGCCAGCAAAAAAGTCAAGTTTGCTGGCTGCTTAGTTGCACCACCGCACTTGCACCATTCATCTGGGTGTTTGTGGCATTGCTTGGGGGCACCTTTTATGAGTGTGCCAGCAGTGGGAGTATCTTCCTTGCACAGCATCTGTGCTCCAAACTCTACACAAATGTCACAGAAGAATATGGCACCTGTATAGAACAGCTGCCCGTCGTGCCTTGCCAGAAGGCCAATGTGCAAGATGAGCAGGACCTCCCAAAAGAGCTCAGAGCCCATTCACAGGTCAGGCACTGGTGTTGGAGGCTGCTGAGAGGGACAGAGAGGGCAGGCATTTGCTGGACAGCCAGTGATCTTTCCAGACAAATAACTGACTTGAGAAGACACGCTAAAAGGCTACCTACTTTTTAGCATCAGAAAGTCTTATTTAAATTTGAAAGAATGAATAGACATATCTAATAGAATATGATATCTTCTCTGTATTAGGCACTTTGCCTCTTACATGATTCTCTTATGTCTCTTTTAAAAAACATTTTATTCATTTATTTATTATTGGATAGAGACAGAGAAATTGAGATGGCAGGGAAGATAAGAGATGGAGAGAAACAAAGACCCCTGCAGCCCTGCTTCACCACTCATGAAGCTTTCCCCCTGCAGAGGGGAGCCCAGGACCTTGTACACTGTAATGAATGTGTGCTTAACCAGGTGTGCTACTGCCAGGCCCCTCTCTTATGTCTCTTAACCACAATTTAGAAAGAATACACTGAGTCAAGGCAAGTTGTTCAGTCAGGAGGCGGAAGAATTTTTTTTTCATTATTTTTGCAATAAAATGGGTTTGTCTGGATCTAAAGTTACCAACCCACATTTTTGTGGTTTTTAAAAATCAGAGGTGTTTTGTTTTTCAAATAACTGCTTTATTGGGTTTTCAAAAATTCTACATGTGGAGTTTCTGTTTTATTTTGTTTTTGTTTTTTGCCACCAGGATTATTGCTGGGGCTTGGTGCCTGCACTACAAATCCATTGCTCCTGGAGGCCATTTTTCCCAATTTTTGTTGCCCTTGTTATTATTATTGTTGTCATTGCTATTGTTGTTGTATAGGACAAAGAAATTGAAAGAGGAGGGGAAGACAGAGGGGGAAAGAAAGTTGGACATCTGCAGAACTATTTCACCGCTTGTGAAACAACCCCACCCCTTACAGGTGGGGAGCTGGGGGCTCAAACTGGGATCCTTATGCCAGTCCTTGCCCTGTGTGCTACGTGTGCTTAACCCACTGCGCTATCGCCTGCCACCCCTCACCCCTGCAATGTGGAGTTTTAAAAGACTGAACTAAAGATCTATTCCAGGATGTCTAGCATGCTTGGGAATATTACTGATTTGTTCAGCAAGGAATTGTGCCTAAGGTTCCACAGAACACTGCCACTCCTTTCTCTTAAGGGATTAAAACCTATAACTGTTGCTTGTTCATCATCATACTTGGAGAAAGTTCAAGTTTTGAGACTTTTTCAGTTTCTTGTAAAAATGTGACTGCATTGTCTTTGTGTTTTCCAAAGGTGGGAAGCTGGCTCCTGATAGCCCTGGTTATCATCATCTTTCTTGTTGGTACATCTGTTGCCCAGTGCCCAGTGCCAGTCTCCAGTTAGTTTCCTGCAGCTGAACTTTTGGAAAGTCTATTTGAAACAGCAGTCTATTTGAAGCAGCAGATCTTCACAAGTCAAGCCTCAGAGCATGTAGCTAAATTAGCATGTGAAAGAGCACGTTAACTGTTTCTCGAAGAATGCAAACCCAAAGGAGCACTACACCCCACACCAGGATAACTGGCAAAAAAATTTCCTCACTCTTGTGCCTTCAATACTGATGAACAGTACTATGTCAGTCAAAGCCAGAAGAGTCAGCGTGGCAAGTCTTCTGAGGGCTATGCAGCTCCATCGCTGGGGAGCCAGAGACGACCCGAACTGCCCCTGTGGCTCCAGACAGACTATGACCCACATAGTCAACGACTGCCACCTCTCCAGATTCAAAGGAGGTCTCGAAACTTTACATCAGGCTCAACCTGACACTGTTGACTGGCTACAGAAGAAGGGCAAACGCTAGAAGAAGAAGGGCTATGCAGTTGTTCCTGCGCTCAGTTTTGTTAATTCACATGGTCTGAGGACCACTGATGAATTATGACCACAGGAATGAATTGGAAATGTTTTCTGTGGAGTTCTTGCTTCTTTTAAAAAAATAATAAATAAATAAAAATTGTTGTTAATGGGGCCTTTTTATATTTTGGTCTTCCAAATTCTGAAATCATAGGACTTAAAATTTGAAATAGAAATGTAGAAATTTACCCCTTTTGTTATATCAGTTAAAAAAAAAAAAAAAAAGAAAAGGTTAAATAGTTCAGTAAAAAAAAAAAGACAAAATTAGAGTTACATTTTCAAAATTTCAGGGGATAGATACTATGATCATGCAATTTCTGCTACCGACATTATAGTCATGTGACTCTAACTAGCCTATCTGTGATTTTACTGTTGGTGGTTTCCACTATTTATTGGTTCTTCTTTTATCTCTTCACTTTGGAATGCAATTCTTAGAATGAACTATTTGGAGAAAAAAAAATAAAGAGTTCACATTTTCAAACCCAGTTCCAATTTTTACCTTGTTCAGGGTTCTTTAGACTGAATAACTATGCTGTTTTTAAACACCCACTAACAAATATCAGTGTGAGAATAGTTATACTCAGAGATTTCTTCAAGTTAACTGATTTTTTTAAAAATTCACGTTTTTGAAGACAACATCATGTACAGAATTTTAAAACAAAGGCACATTACAGCTCTTATGTGGTTACTAAATAAAAATATAAACATTCATAGTGAAAAAATTTAAATACATAAGTTAAAAACTAGTGTTATTGTAAGCAATAGCTTTTATATATATATATTTCTAGTGTAAAAAGATTTTTAGGAATTATTCACTATGGTAAATTTCAAATATGCCCCAAAGTAGAAGGAATAGTTTAATGAGCCCCCATGTACTCATTATATAGCTTCTGTCAGCATCGTGTGGGAAATGAGATAAAATGTCACCATAAAAATCAATATGGAAAGAGACTGGTGATGTGAAATTAGTAGAGTAAAGGTTTAGGGGAGCCTGTGAAAAGCTAAAATCTGTAGAGAAACAGAACATTTCAGTTTCCAGGAACAGACTATCTTAAGACCACGATGAAACAGATCACCAGCCCAACTGGAAACATTAAAGGTAACTAGAAAAATGAGCAAGGGACAGACTGTCATATAAAAAAATGTTTTTCATCCTAGGAATATCATAAGGAAATTGTTCTATTTTTCTTATGGAAAAAAAAAAAAAAAGCATGACAGGAGAACAAGAGCCAAACTGGAAACGAGAAACTAACCAGTTGAGGCCATGTGGTGATGTACCTGGTTGAGTGCATGAATTACAGTGCACAAGGACCCAGGTTTGAGCCCCTTGTCCTCACCTGCAAAGGGAAAGTTTTGTGACTTGTGAAGCAGTGTTGGAGGTGTCTCTGTCTATCTCACTCTCTATCACCCCTTTCCTCCTGATTTCTGGTTGTCTCTATCCAATAAATAAAGATAATAAAACTCTTTTTTTAAGGATACTAACCAGAAGATGTTGGCATGAGAAATAGGTGGGAGTGAGCTGGAACTGGGCTGATAGTAATTAAAATGGAAAAAGTAGAGATATTCAAGTTTGATGTTAACTTTGATACAATAGAATATGCTGATGGAAATGATGTGACCATTTCTTTGTTGTTCCTAGTGCTTCACTGTTCTGAACTGACTTTTTTTTTTCAAATAGAAAAAGAGAGACAGAAAGGGAACAATATCACAACAATTCCAATACTATGGGAGTCAGACTCAAACCTTGGTCACAATCATGGCCAATAAGGCACATCATCACTTTTAGAACTTTTGCCAGCCTGCAAGAATTTATTAAGAACAATGGTAATACAGTTGATATTTTATAACTTTATGATGAACATCATAATTTCTTATAGGGCATTAGATTGTCATTTCTCTCCCAAAGATCTGACTGTCTAGTAAACTTTTGAAACTGAGATGTGAAAAGCAAAAGTGTAAACCAAAATGGGCCAGTAAGCACCTGTAATCATTTTTGCTCCCTTCACAGACCCTTATACAAGTCTCTAAAGTTATATTATTTATGTAACAGTCCAGCGTCCTTATCTGTTGTACATGTTAATGGAAAAAAATTACATGAGTTTAAGCTATATACAGAAAGGAGTTCATTGAATTCAACAAGCCAAGAGAAATATAGTCCATGGGAACAAAATGAGGCTTTCTGACTTATAGTGAGGTTTTGATTTTATAAGGTTATAAGTATAAATTGAGTTAGGGGGAGTTCTGTATCTGTAAGAAGGTCTGGTGTCCACTCTTAGCCATTAATTTTTACTTGTTACATGTGTTTTGTATTCAGTTGAGGGTGGAGATTTAGTTATTATAATTAAGAGAGTTTGGCCATGGCTGGTACGTCACTATGTTCCATCGCTGGGGAGCCAGAGACCACCCAAACTGCCCCTGCGGCTACAGACAGACTATGACCCACATAGTCAACGACTGCCACCTCTCCGGATTTAAAGGAGGTCTCGAAACTTTACATCAGGCTCAACCTGACGCTGTTGACTGGCTACGGAAGAAGGGCAAACGCGAAGAAGAAGAAGAAGAAGAAGAAGAAGAAGAAGAAGAAGAAGAAGAAGAAGAAGAAGAAGAAGAAGAAGAAGAAGAAGAAGAAGAAGAAGAAGAAGAAGAAGAAGAAGGAGAAGAAGAAGAGAGTTTGGCACTTCCACACTGAAAAATCATGGATATGTGGCCTATGAACAGTCCCAAAGATAACTGGAGCTGGATAAGGACATGTGATGGCTTATCAAGAAATGGTAACCAGAGTGCCCAGGCAATTACTATACTCATATTGATTTTGTAACAAATCCTGATACCTTGGATTGTGAAAGACGGAAACGTGATAAGTTAAGTGGGTGGGATGCCAGGAACACAGAAAGAGATTAACAGCAATAATAAAATAGAATTATAATGATAGACTGTGTCAAAAATTGCATAAGTGCGTTTACTCTCTTGCTCAGAAGAACTTGCATATAACATTTTCAGGTGGAGATTGACTGCAGGTAACCCCAAAATAGAAAGCACAGCCACATATAAAGAAATGAGAATTGGGGATTGAGTTATGGCATGTGTGGCTAAGCACACATATCATCATGCATAAGTATCCGGGTTCGAGCCCCTGCTCCCCACCTTCAGGAGGACGCTTCAAGAGCAATGAAGCAAGTCTCCAGGTGTCTATCTTTATCTCTCCCTCTTTATCTCCCCACCCATCTCAGTTTCTATCTGTCCTGTCAAATAAAAATAGAAAGAAAAAAGAGAAATGATAATGATATATAATAAAATGTTGGTAACAGAAACTACATAATCTGCTTCTATTTTCTAGTATTTGAAAAAAAAAGTATCATTTGCTTTTATACTTCCCTTCTATATATTATCTTTTAAATTAACTTTTATATTCTTTCATTTTTAAAAATTTTATTTATAAAAAAGAAATACTGCCAAAACCATAGGATAAGAGGGGTATAACTCCACACAATTCCCACCACCAGAAATCCATATATGATTCCCTCCCCTGATAGCTTTCATATTCTTTAACCCTCTGGGAGTATGGACCCAGAGTCATTATGGGATGCAGAAGGTGGAAGGTCTGGCTTCTGTAATTGCTTCCCCACTGAATATGGACGTTGACAGGTGGATCCATACTCCCAGCCTGTCTTTCTCTTTCCCTAATGGGGCAGGGCTCTGGGGACTCAGAGTTCCAGGACACATTGTCTGTCCAGGGAAGTCTGGTTGGCATCATGCTAGCATCTGGAACCTGGTGACTGAAAAGAGAGTTAATATATAAAGCCAAACAAGTTGTTGACTAATCATAAATCTAATGCTGGAGTAGTACAGATGAAGAGTTGGGGAGGGGGGTCTCCATTTTGTAGACAGCTAGCTATATTTTAGTTATATTCCAAAGGGCATGTGGCTATACTAGCTTTTTTTTCTTTTCCCCCTGAGCCTGAAATCTGATATGCAGATCGATCCAAGTTATTGTCTAGGGAGATGATGTCATGTCTGGAAAAGGAACAGAAAACTGGATCAGGGAAAAGAGTAGCTCCCCAATATGGAAAAGGTGTATAAATAGTGTTGACTGTAAACCCCATCAATCTGATCTGATCTGGGGCCCATATTCAACTTAGCAGCCTAGTGACCTCTGCATCCCTGTAGATCTGAGCTCACATTATGTGGTCATCATTAGGAACATTCCAAGTTGTCTCAATATCAGGACCCATCTTCCTCAGGTGTAGCGTAGAGTATGTTGTTGATCCAAGAAGTTGAGAGGAATGTCCTATAGGGGCCCACAAATGGATCTATTGTGTTGTTCCTGATAGAGATGACTGGTAACAATGGAGAGAGGGATTTATTTGAGGTCTAGGCCCATCATATCTGTTTGGGAATCTCAGGACTCCCCAAGTAGGGATGAGGTGGCCTGAGAGTGACTAAAGAGTCATCATTAAAGTATGCCAGTCTCTTGCCCTTTTTCAGCTTTTGCAATCCTTGCTTTGATAAGAGTAGCTTGGGAGTGAGTGGGAGAAGTATAATAGGAAATAGCTGAGGAGGGTATCTAAGTCTCTGCCCTAATCCAAGTAGGGGGTCATCATTCTTAGGTGGATTTGTACTTCTAACACCTATGCATGCTTCTTTAAACTATCAGTTTAGTCTTGCCGTTCTAGAAATTATACAAAATCATTCTTTAAGTATCGTTCTATTGGGACTAGAAAAATGGACACTGAGTTTGTTTCTAATTCTTGCCTACTATGATAATGCTACAATGGATATAGAAATGTATATATCCCTTCAAATTAGTGCTTGGTATTTTTTGGGTAAAAGTTTTATAATTACTTCATGGAATAACTGGATCATATAAAATTTATGTTGTTGATTTTTGAGGAATCCATGAACTGTTTTTGCATAATAATTGTACTCATCAATATTCCCACAAACAGTATACAAGTATACCCTTCCTTTATATCCCCTCCAACATGTGCACTTGTCTTTTGGAGGACAGCCTTTCTCAAACATGTGAGATACTTCATTAACATACTTCTTGTATATTAATTTTTTAACTTGTATTTGCCAAAAAAGGAAAATTAAATATAATTTAATGTGCCTAGTGACCAGCTATATCTCATCTGTGGAGATACAAATTATAACCTTTTTCCTTTTTATAACATTTTATTTGTTTATTTAAAGAGAGACATTATAACATTGCTCTGACATATGTAATGCAGGGGACCAAACTTGATGTAGGTAAGATATTCTTGCATTTTATTCAACTAAGATTTTTTTCCTTAGTTACTCATATCTTTATTTCCTAGTTGATTTATTTAATTTTGTTGCAGAATTATGTGAGTTATTTATGTGTTTTGGATATAATAACCTTGTCAGGTGTATAACTTGTATCTTTTTCCAACCTCTCACCTAACCAAAGATAGCCATCATAGTTCTCACAAGCCTTGGAAATAGTTCACTTGTTTTTGTTGTGTGTGTGTGTGACTGTGTGTTTGTAAGTTTTGCAAGTTCACTTGTTTCAGTTCTCTGGATTTCACATATGAATGAATGTGGCAGTGTGTTTGTATGTTTTACAAGCTCACTTGTTTCAGTTCTCTGGATTTCACATATGAATGAATGTGACGGTGTGTTTGTATGTTTTGCAAGTTCACTTGTTTCAGTTCTCTGGATTTCACATATGAATGAAACCATCTGGTAGTTGTCTTTCATCTATTTATTTTGCTAAGCATAATCACCTCCAGTTTCATCCATTTTGTCCCAAAGGACACAATATATTTTGATAGCAGAGTAATATCCCATGGAATATATATCCTATAACTTCTTTAGCCAGTCATCTATTGATGGGCCTAAATGCCCGTCAATAGATGACTCTGACTATTTTGAATAATGCAGCTATGAACACACTGATGCATATGTCCCTTCGAATTAGTGTTTGAGTGGCTGTTGGATAAAAGCTCAACAATCGTATTGTTGGATCATAAGGTAATTCCATTTTTTACTTAAGGATTATCTGTACAGTCTTCCAAAGGGGCTCAACACTATCCCTAACTATATGGTCCATTGTTACCCCCTCCTTCTCAGAACTTCACCTCAAAGTCAGTGTAGTATTTGATCATATTAAGTGTGTGTATTCTCTCAAATGTTATCATTTAAATCACACTTAGTAAAATAAGTTTTAATTCTCAAAAAATAAAAGTTGACTATAAACAATGTAACAACAGCATTTAGTTACTCATCTGACAATTCAACAGATATTAAAAAGCATTTGTTCTCAGCTTGGAATGTCTGTTCTTTTGACCAGTTGTGTAGCTTATCAAGAGATAAGAAAAATGCTGATGCTTTGTCAAAAGAGATTTTAAAAAGATGAAAAAATATATCTTCATTCCTTTCTTTTGTAAAATTAATTGAGTAGATAGACTAATTGACGGAATTGCAGGAAGAGGCAGGAGAGGAGGGTATTCACACTGAAGTAATAAACATATGATTAGAGAATTTATGATACCTTCTTTAGGTCATTCTACTTGAATACCAGGCTTATTAAATCTAAGCCTAATCATAGAGGGCTATTAAATACTTTTACATTGAAGTATATAATCTCCCCCTTGCTTATGTATTTATGTTCACATGTATCAGAGTATCCTGGGCCCTAGCCTGTACCTCGTATCTGTAAATGTTAGAAAATTTGCCATATGAAATGGAACTAGGTGTTAGTAAAGATCCCACAAGACTACAGGAATTGGGAGGCCAACATCTCAAACTTGGCATCTGTAGAGACATACTGGAGTCCTGATCCCGGTTCCCTGCCCGGCCTGCTAGATTTCCGACCAGGGAAGTGCCTAGGCTTTCTTTTTCTTAGTTGTCAGGTACCTTTGCCCCACAATCTGGGCACCAGATGTTGGTACTCATGCGGGGTAACTCTCAGCCAGGAAGGTAAGCTTGCCAAAGCTCTATCACTAGCTCAAGAGACTGCGTGATAAAGAGACTCAGGGAGGACTCTGATGTGAACACACTCATTTATTTGGGGGTGGGCTTGGGTTTATATAGGGATTAAAACAAAGAACATTTTTCAAATACATCAGAAATTATAGGTTTATTAAAGGTCAGCTTGCCCCTATGGTAGGGGACTGGTATGACAAGAATTGATGTGATACATAAAGGTCAAGAAAATTATTCTCCATGATGCAAACAGGTTATCTAAAGGCATTTGAGAGAAGCATAGGGGTTAAACCAGCAGAGATAGAGAGAAGAGAAATAAGGCTTGATGTAAATCGAAGATATCAAAAAACATAAGGAAACAGTGTTTTGAGGTTACTGCCTGGTGTCGAGGAGGTGTTTGATGGATATGTTCTCCTTTGTGATCAAAAGTGAGGTGGTTATGTGAACTCTGGGTGACTATGTGAACTTTGAATGAACCTTAAAGCAGGCAGCCATATGGCCTGCTGCTATCAGGGAGAAACTGTGAGATCTCTGTGGGCTTGAGAGTCTAATAAGGGGAAACTGAGTCTGGGAGAATTTTTCCCCTTTGCTCATCTCTGTGAGAGAGGCTAACAAGGGGGTATCTTTTCCAGACCTACATTCAAGGATGGGGGGAGTTTTCCCTAAGCTCTACCAAGATTTCACATAGTCCCACAGAGACAATTCGAAGTAACAAATGAGTAGGAGCATAACATGGCATTGACCATCTATTTTAGACCTTGCTCATATTTATTTGTGTACTTATCTTGTTAACTTCCTGAATTCAAAACTTCTCTTACACTTGAACTGTGACAGCAGGAATAAACTTTTCTATAATTTCCTTCATGAATAGAAATAAAACTTGATATAATTTGAGGGGCCCATGATAGGCCTCTAATGAGAGTTCTTATAACTGGTAGCATATTCTTGGAACATCACAATATACTTGGTGGATGAACTGACACATTTTCTCCTCCTCCTCCTCCTCCTCCTCCTCCTCCTCCTCCTCCTCCTCCTTCTCCTTCTTCTAGATAGAGACAGAGGTAGCTAGGCAGAGAGAAACTGGAAGAGACTACAGCACTGAAACTTCTTTCAGTGTGGTGGGGATCTGGCTAAAAACTGGGTCACACACATGGCAAAATAGCACTCCACACAAGTGAGTTATTTCCCTGATCAGTCTACTTCCCTCTTAAGAGATGAAGGCCTTGTCCCTTGATCTGTTAAGTATGCTAATAGGGGATGATCATATGATTGTCAATCACTAATACTCTTTGACTACTGCCTTAGTTTAAGAAAGCTCCTATCTCTTTTACACACACACACACACACACACACACACACACTGAGGGATATTAATTACTCAGCTTTCATAAAAGATAATTTTTTGCCTTTTGGTGCAACATGGATGGAATTAGATGGGATCATTCTAAAGGAAGCAAATAAGAAGGAAAAAATAATAAAAGATTATCTCACTCATATGTGAAACTCAGGAAACAAAGCAAGGGAGAAGGTAGGGTTAAATGTATAACTCCCTGACCTGTATCTAAAGATCTGGTGATAGTGGGGCTGGGGATGGAGTTGTAGAAGAGAAATGGTCCAATGGTTTGCACAAAGGGCACTTTGGTGGTGGGTATAGATGAGTCTAGCACTTCACTGAGGGAAATATGAAATTGTATCTCTTGCCATGCAGGCTTTATTTTAAAAAGCTATCTTTTATTTTTTTTAATTGGATAGAGAAAGCCAGAAATTCAGAGGGAAGGGGGGGCAGAGAAGGAGAAAGGCACTTGTAATACTGCTTCACTACCTATGAAGCTTCCCCCCTGCAGGTGTGGACCAGGGGCTCAAAGCTTGGTCCTTGTACACTGTAACATGTCTACTCAACCAGGTGCACCACCACCCAGCCCCAGAATTGTTCCTCTGAGACAACCACCATCCTGTATAACATTTTCTTAATAAAAACCAACTGAAAGAAAAAAGAAAGACAGTTATTTGCTGAATTGTGTCTGCCTGTATTGCAACTAACATTCACATATCAGTATGCAAATATGAAAATTCTGCTCCTTTTTCCCAACTCAAGAAATCTTGAAAGGGCTAACAGCTCCAAAACACCCCATAAAAAATCAGTTAACACTGTAATAAAGAATGAATGAAGCTCAACTTTTCCTTCCCTTTTTCCTTCCAATCCCTCTCACAGCCCAAGTGTAGTTCCTAATAAATGCCCTGATCATTAATCTTCCTTTCAAAATCTGCTTCCCTGGGAAGCCATTTTGTGACCATCGATAGATTAACTACTTTAGAAATCTCATGCTTCTCTACTATAGAACATGACTAAATGGAAACTCTAGAAGTTACTTTCCAGTGATTTCTCATGGGATCTAGTACTACTGGTAAACATTACTTATGGGATTAAATATTAAAAACAGATGTCATCTCCCAGCATATGTTAAATCTCAACCACTAAAACCTAGTCTGAATTAGATAGCTTCAAATTTCAACTTCTTACCTACTTAAGATAAACTCTTGCTTAAATGGAGAAATAAGAAGGATAGAAAAGAGGATAAGAAGCAAAAACTGATAAAAAAAAAAAAAAAAATCAGGGCATTTTGGAAGGAAAACCGGGAGGGACAGTTTGAGTACAGAAGTATTATACATCAGTAATGGATAAATGAGAATTTGTAAGAATTTATACTGTATACTAAGTGTTCCCTTTATGATGATCTAGAAGAATTGAGTTATTATGTTTTACTTATTTGTATATGTCCTTTTCAACAAAGTTTCCCTTGGGATGTGCTTATAGGTCCTATCTGAAAAACCTTATACATCTCACTGATAAGATATTATATTTCATTAGTTAATTTTATTCATAGATTATTTTTCAAGTTTGGGAGCTCTTCTGTCCTAATCCAACTTTTAGCCCTATTCTCAACTCTGACACTATCATCCTAGACTACATTTTTGTCCACCTCCATGTTATCTATCAAGTTTAAGCAAAAACTACAAAAATCACAGGCCCCTAGGAACATACCTTAAATAGACATCCCAGCTTCTTTCCACCATGAGATCCCTATTGTCATCTGCTCTATTCCTACTTTTTGGCTCCTGTTCTTTTATCACTTTGTCCTGCTTTATATCTTACTGCTTTTCAGCCACCAAGTTGCAGATGCTATCATGATTCCATCCTGACTTCATGGGCAGATGACCTCAGCAATGTGTCCTGGAACTTCAGCTCTTCAGAGCCTTACCTGACTAGGGAAAGATAGAAACTGCCTGGGATACGGATCGACCTGCCATTGTCCAAATCCACTGAAGAAGCAATTGAAATCACCTGCTGTACCCTGTAAAGAATCTGGTTCATAACTCCTAGCAGGGGAAAAAACGTTAGGGAAAGATGACCAGAGGGCTCTGAACTCCAATTCCATCAGGACCTAGAGAGAGAAGAGAGAAAAAGGACACTTGGAATCGGTGATAGGTGTGGGTGTGACTTGGATATGAAGAGAAGGCAGGACTATAGGAAGAAAAAATGGGCAAATATATATAAATATAGAAAGATAGTTATGGGAATGGCGGTCAACATATGTCTATGACTTTGGGAGAACTACCGCAGTTTTCAATGGAAGGAATAGGGATGCAGAACTCTGGTGGTAGGAAAGGTACAGAATTAAAGCCACTACCTTATAATTTTGTCTATCAATACCTAGTCACTAATAATTTTTAAAATAAGGGAGTCGGGCTGTAGCGCAGCGGGTTAAGCGCAGGTGGCGCAAAGCACAAGGACCGGCATAAGGATCCCGGTTTGAACCCCGGCTCCCCACCTGCAGGGGAGTTGCTTCACAGGCGGTGAAGCAGGTCTGCAGGTGTCTATCTTTCTCTCCTCCTCTCTGTCTTCCCCTCCTCTCTCCATTTCTCTCTGTCCTATCCAACAACGACGACAACAACAATAAAACAACAAGGGCAACAAAAGGGAATAAATAAATAAAATAAATATTTAAAAAAAATTTTTTTAAATAAATTAACGAAGCTTATATTATTATGGAGTATGTAATTTGAGATTTGAGTATATAAAGGCATTCTAGTATCAAAGGGAAAAATGGAATATAGTTGAATGGAATATTTTGATTTTCTATTAGAAACTTACTGAAGAAAACAAAACCTGTGCTAAAAGCATATGCCCGGTGTGTGCAGTACATCTTTTAAAATAAACTTGTTAATTGGGCCTCTCAAAAAAAGATTCTATAGCATTGAAGTGTGAAGAAGGGTAGTTGCTAGAAATACAGTTCTTGAAGTTGTAGATAGCATTGAAAATACTGAAATTCTCAAGTCTACTCAAAGAGAGAACACAGATAGAGAAGAAAAGGTAGAAAGGAGGGCATAGGATAGAGTCTTACAGAATTCTAAGAGTGTTTGAGTCCAAATTACAAAGCCAACAAAGGCAACTTAGCTGAGCTGGCTAGTGAAAGAAAACAGAGTAATGTCCCAGCACGTAAAGGTTCTGCACTAAGTAAAGAAGAGACGTGGGTAAGTAGCTAGAAAGATTGTGAGGAAGGGAGCACTTCTGTTCAGATACAACACTTTTTAGATACATGTAGTAATGATCTTGGAGAAAAATAAGGGAAATCTATTCCCTCAGGAAATTATATTCTACTTTAACGAGGTAAATGCAATGTTTACAGGACTTTGAAAAAGGTCTGTAGTGGATGGTAATATAAAACTATTTTCTGTGTCAGTAAGCAGTATTTACTCTTAAGAGTTGATAAACCAATATTGCAGAAATGAACTTGTCCAAATAAAATGTCAGACAGAGAAATAAGCAAGCTGCAAAGTAGAACTGCTTTGTGGAAAACGAATAAGGTTCTATGTGAAACCAGGTGGAGACAGGAAATCCAGCATTAGTGTTAGCTACTGTCCTAAGCAGGGTGAATGATTATGAACTATTCTTGACCCAGTTTATATGTGGGGCTGTACAGAAGGAAAAGAGCTATGGAGAAAATATATGTGCCTACTAATAGATTACATCGATTGCTTGGTTTGATCTTCAGAATAAACCCCCTGAACCACTATTGGTCATATAAAAGACACACATACACACACACACACACACACACACACACGCATATCACACTATAACTACCTGTATCTCTAAAGACTCAACAAAAATATTATTATCCTAGGAAGGGTAATATACCTACCTATAGTTCTTCTCTTTCATTTTTCTTCTAAATTTAATGCCACCTAAAAGGGAGTCCTTGGCTTATATCTTTTTATAATATTTATTTATTCCCTTTTGTTGCCCTTGTTGTTTTATTGTTGTAGTTATTATTGTTGCTATTGATGTCGTCGTTGTTAAATAGGACAGAGAGATATGGAGAGAGGAGGGGAAGACAGAGGGGGAGAGAAACACCTGCAGACCTGCTTCACCGCCTGTGAAGCGACTCCCCTGCAGGTGGGGGGCCGGGGGTTCAAACTGGGATCCTTATGCTGGTCCTTGCACTTTGCTGCACTACCGCCCATCTCCCGGCTTATGTCTTTTTAAAAATGTATATATTTATTTATTTGATAGAGAGAGATAAACTTAGAGGGAAGGTCAGAAAGAAGAGAGAGAAATCTGCAAGACCGCTTCACCACTTGCAAAGCTTCTTCCCTGAAGGTAAGACTAGGGGCTTAAACCTGGGTCCTTGCACACTTTCACTGCCGAGACCCTGGCTTATAACTTCTTATGGTAGGATTGTCATACAAATACAAATGCACTTACGGAAGTTTCACTCATGTCCACTCACACAGTATTGTTCATGCAAGTTTGTATATGCCTAGTATATACACACAGGAAAATTAATGCCAGAATGAATAAAACAAATTTTGTGTCAACAATAATATATATGCAAGTTAAACTAGAGCGTGTGTGTGTGTGTGTGTGTGTGTGTGTGTGTGTGTGTGTGTGTGTGCATTTGAAACTTGACTTCAGTAATAGCTTCAGTAACCCTGTTTCATTAAAAAGGTGATTGCTTTGAGATTGTCCCTATACATGTTTACTCCTGTATCTGGCTTCGTGTCAGAAATATAGCATCTGTATACACGTTTTTCTATACCAACTGATTCACTAGAATCCCTTTATCCATTAAAGGAGCCAGGATTTACCTTGATAAACTCAGGGCTCACTGGGAGACCTGGCTGAGTCCCCATTTTCCTCTGGTTTATCCTAGTTACATTTCTGTTGAAGAGTTAATTAGTCACTCTGCACCTCAACTACTAATCAGTTATGTTTAGTCAACTAAATTACCCACCTCATAGAGGCTTTCTCCTACCCAAAACATTAAAATTTATACTAATGTGCACAGTACTCACCAGTACTGTGAATGATAATTACTATTTTGTATTCATTTGAGGTGATTTTCTATATTCAAGTATGTTTTTATTATTGTTACCACATTGTTGAGTTTTTGCCATTTATCAAGCCCTATATTAGATACTGAGATACGGAATAAATAAGCACAAAACTTACCTAAAGACACTCACAGGACAGAACCTGTACTAGCTCAGACAAAGACCAAACAAAACTCCAGGGAATCTTCTTTATTCTCTTATCATCCTTACAGCCCCAAATTATTCATAATGCGTATATTCTGGATGGGCTTGACCTGTGTGTACCATTAGAATGGAAAGAAAGAATTTAAAAATACCCAGCATGCTTCATATAATTTGACATTTCACTCTAGGCAGCCAAATAAAAACAAACAGCAAAGTAACATTGTCTCTCATTGGCGAAAAGAAGCCTATGGATAGGTACCGTGTGACAGGTAACAGAACCCACAAGACATCTCTGCCAGCTTCTTCCTGCTGAGATCACAGCTCCGTCAACCCCACCCAGGGAGTCCTGTTATCTATGAACTGTCAGCTATAATAGGAACAGTCAGTATTTTCAAGAATTATTTTATTTATTGTACATTAGATTTCCAAGAAAAGCTTTATTTTTTATATTTTAATTTTGTGATTTAATATTGATTTATAAAAGCACAAGGTAGTAAAAGACAATTCTGCACTATTCCCAACATCAGAGGTCTGTATCCCCACCCCTTCCTCACTGGAAGATATAGCAGTTCTCCCGAGATTGTAGATAAGGGTTAACTACTATTTTTTACAACTATCTGTCTATATCTGTATATATTTCCCCATTCCCTCCCCGCCGTGGTCCTGTCTTCTCTTCCTTTCCAAGTCACACTTACACTTACTATTACTTCCAAACGTTCTCCCTTTTTTCCTCTTCTTCTCTAGGTCTTGATGGAGTTGGAGATCAGAGCCCTCTGGTTGTCTCCCCCCTCCCCCATCATTTCTCCCTTCTGAAAGTATGGACCAAAATTATTTATGAGATGAGAAGTTAGCATATCCGGCTTCTGTAATTGCTTCTCTGCTGGACATAGGTGTTGGCAAGTCAATCCATAGCCCTAGCCTGTTTCCAAGATAAGCTTTAAAGAATCATTTGAAATCCATAAGCATACATATATTATTTTGAGAGACTTGATAAATATTTTCCATTACCTTTTAGAGTTTCAGGAATCCAACCCTATTGGTTTGTACAAGGAGTGCTGGATGTAGTTCACCACGACGACTAAATGACTTTCAGTGAGAGTCCTTATACCTGATGTTCACATGTTCACTCACATCTACCAGCAGGGAGGGGGTCTAAATTCAGAAAGCCTCACTGCAGGGTAGCTTTGACTGCCTCTAATGCAGGGCTCTGTTATTCTGAATCACTCTTAGGGTTATCTTATTTATTTATTGGATAAAGACAGAGAAGTAGAGAGGGAAGGGGGAGGTAAAAGGAGAGAGAGAGACACCTTCAGCACTGATTCTGGAGGCTCCCAACTCCATATGGGGACTAGGGACCTAAACCTGGTTCTTTCCACATTGGAGCATGTGTCCAAATTTTTCTTTTTAGACTTTTTTATTGCTATAACTTGAAATGTCTCTATTGCTTCAGGAATAGAACTTCACACCTCTTCATGATGGGTGTTGCCATACCTTGCCAAAGTACATATATCCCTTGGCCAAGTATTTCTTGTGTTTTCCCTAAAAACAGGGCTGTAGTTGTTCGTATGTAATGTTCTATCCCAATTATAAATTACTAATGCCTACTTCTGTACCTTAACAAATACACAAGCAAACTATATATACTCAGCTAGGAAATATAATAATCTTTAAAACAATATATAGCTATATACATGACTAAAATCTCAACTACAAACTTTTTAGTGAAGTAAATATGACTAAATACTTTTATCTGTACATTTTAATTACATATATAACTAAACTCCCACAGAATGTGGAAGATGGAAAGAAGGCATGGGGGGGGAAGTAATAATCAAAACTCAGGAAGTGATGCTCACTTTGATATAAAAGAAGAGTTAGTGGCTTTTCTGGAGACAACAGGCTCTCCATAAATCTTACCTTAAAGTAATCTACATATTACAGAAAGACATCCTGAAAATAACAGCTCTGAGACTCTTGGGATGGTCCTACTTCAGCACCTTTCACATGCTGGTAAAGCTAGGCATAGCAACTATTTCTGAAGTGCTATGCTAAGTGTATACTCTCCTTTAACCATATTGTATGTTAGGTATGCTTAAGCTGGCTTTTTTAACATACACAAGGCCCATGCACATACTCCCTAATTGCTATTTCTAGAAAACCATTGCTGTTTCTAAACGCTGAAGATTAGCAATAAAACAAACAAAAGAAAGCCAAACAACCACCTTTATTTCTACCAGAATGAGATGTAAGTGCAAAATAAGCACAATTTCGATCTGAGACTTTATCTTTTAAGAAGTCTTTTATTGGTTGTCGGGTGGTAGAGCAGTGGGTTAAGCGCCTGTGGCTCAAAGCACAAGGACCAGGGTAAGGACCCCAGTTGGAGCCTACTGCTTCCCACCTGCAGGGGAGTCGCTTCACAGGTGGTACAGGTGTCTATTTTTCTCTCCCCCTCTCTGTCTTCCCCTCCTCTCTCTATTTCTGTCCTATCCAACAACGAACGACATCAACAAAAATAATAGCCACAACAAGGATACAACAACAAGGGCAACAAAAGGGGGGGTGGCCTCCAGAAGCAGTGGATTCATGGTGCAGGCACTGAGCCCCAGCAATAACCCTGGAAGCAAAAAAAAAAGTCTCTTATTTAAAGAACGTAGTACTAATATTACCGAGGAAAACAAAAAAAAATTTTTTTTGAGAACTGATTCTGAGTTATGTCTATCATTGCTAGAAATTCTAGACTAAGCCTACCAGAAATATCCTTTAACCAAGCTTTCTTCAGAAGAAATTTTGCATAACTTTTGTTTTGAAATTAAGTTTGTCAAAGATTCCAGTACGACTATTGAAAGCATACTAAAGACTTCTTAGTATACAAATTCTAATTTTATACTTGCAGTGTATGTGGCTGATATTTGGAAAGGGGCCTAGAAACCCTACAATTATAATCAAGTTTATAAATTCTGTTCTCACTTAATTATAAATCCTGATTACATTTTCTCTGCCAGATTCCTGCCTAATGTTCCTATTTGATAATGAGCTCCATAAAAGCTATCCAGTGCACATGATTTCATGTGATGTTTCCCCAGGTACCAATGTACTCTGACTTGAAAAGATTACTCTGAGTCTGTACACTTGGAAGTGAATGTTCTGAGTTTTGTCACTCTCTAATGTATGGAGTCTACTAAATGGATCACAGGAGCAGAAAGAATTGTTAGAATCAGTTCCGAGCTTAGTACATTTAGGTAAACTGATACTAAATATGGCAAAATCTAGCTGTGAATAACAAACATATTGGCATAAATAAGCAACAACTCAATTTAACTTACTTCCCGAGAAATAGCCCTAGACTTAGTGAAGAAAAAAACCTTAGGAATTCCTACTGAAGATGACTAGATAGTGCATCTAATAGCAATATTTTCTTTTCTTGTGGAGAAGTCTCAAAAACTATATCAGAATTTTCTCCATGAATCAATCAGGTTGAACACCATAATTATTATTTTTTTAGAAACTCAATTATTATTACGAAGAGATATAAAAAGTATACACTAAAAGAGTAGTAAGAAATTCAAATTTAACCAAAATTTATTTACTTAGATACATTTTCTCTTGTACTGTGTTGAAAAGAGGAAAAAAGAAATCTTTGTTTTTCCAGATATTTTTTTTCTTGGGCAAAGAATCAACTTTCGTTGACTCCAATTTCTGCTTATCTCAGTTCAGTCTACCTAGAAAACTCTACGATGAAAAAGAACAAGAGGCTCCCTAATGTTTCAGTTTATGATTCTT
Source organism: Erinaceus europaeus (assembly GCF_950295315.1). NCBI lineage: Eukaryota > Metazoa > Chordata > Mammalia > Eulipotyphla > Erinaceidae > Erinaceus > Erinaceus europaeus. Next base: position 135,972,023 of record NC_080165.1, on the reverse strand, counting down.
TGATTCTGAAGGAGCCCCACTACTAAATTCCCTTGCTCTCAAAATCTTTAGAATGGAAACTAAATAATGAAAGCAGTAAAAATAGGCTCATTGGGATAAAAAGTTTTTTTTTCATTCTTTTGCTTTTTTTGTATTGAAAAAAGTATATTTTCCTTATGTACTTTCATTGTTATAAAATTCACATCTACACAGTATGATGTATTTCTATTTACAAAGTTTGTGTTAGTCCAAGCAATGAGTTAGCTTAATCATTCTGAAGATTAAAGAAAAATTAGAAGCTGTTTTCACACATTAATAAGAAACTTCAGAGAAGATATACCAGAACGAATAAAAATTGGAAATACATCACTCTCATCACAAGATCAGTCAGCTGATTTTAATAATTAACTGAGAGGGGTGAAGCACATCTTGGAAAAAATTAAAATAACCATAGTTTCAAACCTTATTTAAAGTTCCTTTAGCAAGAATATTGGCCTTTGGTACTTTTTAATACAATTAGTATTTTCTATAGTACTAGAAAAAAAATCATAAATAGAGAAGACATAGGTTTTCAATGAAAGAAAAATATTAAAAACAATGATGTATGCCTTCTGAGAGTTTTCCAGACTGCTCTCCACAGAGGCTGGACCAATTTACATTCCCACCAGCAGTGCAAAAGGGTTCCTCTGTCCCCACAGCCTCTCCAGCATTTGTTGCTGCTGTCCTCTTTGATGTATGCCATTCTCACAGGAGTGAGGTGGTATCTTAATGTTGTCTTTATTTGCATTTCTCTGAGAATCAGCGACCTGGAGCAATTTTTCATGCATTTGTTAGCCTTTTGGATCTCTTCTGTAGTGAATGTTCTGTTCATATCCTCTGCCCATTCTTGGATGGGGTTATTTGCTTTTTTGTTGCTAAGTTTGCTGAGCTCTTTGTATATTTTGTTGATTAGTCTCTTGTTTGATGTATGGCATGTGAAGATCTTCTTCTGTTCTGTGAGGGGTCTCCTTGTTTATGAGATAGTTTCTTTGGCTGCGCAGAAGCTTTTCAATTTGATGTAGTCCCATTGGTTTGTTTCTGCTTTAGTCTTCCTTTCAATTGGGTTTCTGTCTTCAAAGATGTCCTTGAGGTTTAGGTGGGAAAATGTTCCACCAATGTTTTCCTCTAAGTATTTGGTAGTTTCTGGTCTAACATCCAGGTCCTTGATCCATTTGGATTTTTATTTCTTTATTGGGGGATTAATGTTTTACATATCTCCATCTAGTCTGAATGACAGTCTAGCAAAACATAGTAGTCTTGATTGAAAGCCTTTATCATTGAGCACTCCTTGCCATTCTCTTCTGGCCTTTAGCGTTTTTGTGAAGAAATCTGCTGCTAATCCTATGGGTTTTCCTCTATAAGTGACTCCATTTTCTTTTGTAGCCTTCAGAATTCTTTTTTTTATCCTTATTCTGTTTCATTCTAAATATGTGTCTTGGTGTTTTTAAGTCTGAGTTAATTCTGCTTGAGATCCTCTGGGCTTCTTGAACTTTTGTCTTTTATGTTGTCTAGACTCAAGAAGTTCTCATATGTCCTATAGAATGCTTTCTTCCCCATCACTTTATTTCTTCCTCTGGTAGGCCTATAATGATTATATTATATATATATTTTTAAGTCATCTCCTATGTCTTTGTTGTTTTGAGTATCTCTTAACCTCTTTTTGAGATCTCTAACTTCTTTCTTAGTTTTCTCCAATTTGTCTTCAGTCTTACCAATTCTATTTTCTGCCTCATTTATTCTATTCTCTCTCCCCTTGTTGTTTTCTGTAGCTCAGCTATTTTGTTACCCTGTTCTAATAGTGTATTAGCTTATTCAGCTAATTGTGCTCTTAGCTCAGCTATTTCAGCTTTCAGCTCTCTAATTACTTGGAAATAGTTAGTGCTTTCTTTCAGAGTCTCATTTGTTCTTTTCCCATTTCTGATTATATTTTTTTCAAACTCCTCATTCCTGTGACTAATGTCTCAGTGAGTGTTGGGATTTTGTCTTCATTCTTATGTGCTTCTACCTTTGGGGGGCTTTTATCTGAGATTTTATCCTATTAATTTCTCCAATGTTTCTTCTTGGTTTAACCATTGTATATGGTGTGTTATTAGTTCCCTCTCTCAGTACTTTTCAAATTACTGATCACTCTTGCCTGGATTGACCTGTGTCTAAGTAAGGTATTTAAAGAGTTCACAGTTGTGGAAATTAACAGTTGTTTCAATGTTATCTCAATCCCTGAGTTGGAGCACAGTGGCTGTTAAACCCTCTTTTGTTCTTTTTCTTCCCTGTATGCTATGGTAGCCTAAAGGCTTTTTTATCTATAAGTAGGTTTTTTAGCTTTATCAGTCACTCCTGACCAAGAGATAAAGCAGGGTGGGGTAGAGATAGCACAGTTTTTATGCAAAGAGACCCCAATGCCCAAAGGATCCAAACCCCCATGCTTAATTCACCTTCTCTGCTGGTAGCCAGAGCTGAGCTGGGCAGCACTGCCGGGCCCTATGAGTTTCTAAACAAGTCCCATTTATAATCTGTGGGTTCTGATGCAATTATTCACTGTGTTCTCACCAGGAGAACAGGTGGAAAGGCTCCCACTATACAACCTCAGTTCTAGATCACCAGGGTATAGCTCTTCTCCTGAGTTTCCTTGTCAGTCCTCTGCTCCCCAAGGTCAGTATAGGGCCTCCCCACTGCTGCTCCATCCTCAAAGGGGTAGCAGCAATGGGGACTCACAGTTGTATTTGGTGAGCCTTAGGCAAGTCCTCTTCTCCCTTTAGCAGTCTTTTTGTTGGTAAAATAGACTGGAGGTAGTTCCTCAACCAGCAGACTGCCATACAGTTACCAGCTTCTTGGGAGGAGATATGGGATTTAGCCCCAGGAATCTCTCCTTAGGGTCCTCTCTGTCCACAAGACACACATGTTTCTACTTGCCGGTGATTTGGTGGGTTCCCAAAGTAATCCTAGTCTCCTCTTGTTTCAGTCTCAGGTGAACTTCTTTGATACTCCTAGTTGACCAGGGAGAAGAGAGGAGAGAAACACAGCTGTTGCTACACTGTAGGCCTACCTCTGGAAGTGTGCCCATAATAAATATTTTATAATAAGGTTAAGTCAACTTTTGGAAACTATGCTATCTTGTCTTCTACCTTTCATTCCTCAAAAATATTTCTTAGTTAAAAATAAAATAATATCTGTACAGTTACATTAATCAATTTATATTGATTTATGCCTCCATAACAACTTAGCCCCAAATGAAAATGACTTAATGCAACAAAGAATAAGCTCTTACTCATGTACATGTCAAAGCAGGCTAGTGTATGTATCTTTCTCATATATTCTTTTAGAGAATCTCTGCAGGTGAAGATATTTTTGATGCTAATAGTTGAAAAGAAGTAGAGAGCTTGTCACAAGTTCAGATCTTTGGCCCTAGATATGATAGTGTCATTTGCTATCCCAAACTATTGGTTAGAAGGCCACATGACTACATGCAATAAAAAGGAATCCAAGAAGGTGAGATCACAAGGCTATCTAGAGAACATTAAATATTACCAAAAAAGGCTAATACTAAGTAGTCCAATCTAAGTTTTATCATCACAGCTCTTTTGAAAGGTCTGAAGTTCCTAGTAAAAGCAGCTTACTCTTGCTTCATAATATATAATCACTAGTCTATTGGTCCTCATCAGTTAGAGATAAAGCAGTAAATGAACTTATGGTTTCAGTAATTTCATTATTTATAAACCAACAAAAGTTGAACTTGTCAATCATGTTGATATTGAGTAATTGCCTATATATCTTGTCTTTTCTCACAATTCAATTTCTTTTCATAATGTAATTTTAAGAAATTTGCTGTTTCCTTTGGTACAGATGTTCCTCATCCAATGTTATAGATGTGCTACTGAAAAGTTGTGTAAATCAGATTTTTATAAATCGAATCACATTCCCATTAACTTTATCTTTGCTTCTGCTTCACAGTAGCTACAGAAAATTTATCTTTAAATTAGTCTCAGTTTTACAGAGAAGAGTGGCAGGTCAGAGGGTATTTCCCAATAGGCCAGGATAAGAATAGACCTTCCATCATCAGGATATGGGCTGTTTCTTAACATTGATATGCTATTGGAGTTCATTTGGGGGTAAAAAGTACTCAAGTCTTTTTTTTTTTTAAATAAGAACAAAGAGAAAAATAAAAAAGAGCAGAGGAAAAGAACATGGGAAGAGGGAATTTGCTACCATTTTTAGAGCATATTAACTCTAAACTTCTCCTTTAGAGCATGAGTGGTTTTTTTCTTCTTTACTGGAGCATGCTGGTAGAGAATGTAAATAAATAAATATATAATCAAATATGACTCTTCATTAAATAAATCTCATATGTTGACTATGCAAAATAAAAAATTCATATTGAGATCTGGGAAGACAGCATAATGATTATGCAAAAAACTGTGATTCCTGAGGCTCTCAAGTCTCACTCAGTCAGATTCAATCCCCAACTCCACCATAAGTCAGAGCTAAGCAGTGTCTCCAGTGTTTCTCTCTCTCATTAAAGTAAAATAAAAATATTTTTGAAGGATAACTTATATTGAAACAAAGATAAGTCTTATCAACAAGAGTTAGCAAGGACGATATTTAATTTGTCTAGACATGTTTTTGTGTACCGAATTTGTTAACTAAACACTAAGAAGTTGAAAAAATACTTTTGATTTGTGGCAAAATTGATTTACATTACCATTCATATTTCAAGAATCCTGTTTCACACTTTCTTAAAAGTAGATCTTCACATTACATCCATGAAAGGGCCTAAATCTACATCTTCGTCTATTGAGCCTTCTCTACTCCCTATACCCACACTCATATACTCCTCTAGCAACTTCAGCTCTGTGGTCTTTTTCTAAGGGTCCCTTTTGACAGTTACATTGCTTTACTTCTTAATATCCCCCATATGAGTGAATCATATAGTTTTTCTGTTTCTCTGATATAGTTCTCCTAGTCTTGCAGTCTCCAATTCCATCAATATAAACAACATGTTTCTTCTTGTAGCCTAGCTTTATTCCAGTGGTCATTTACTGATCCATAGAAATCACAGATTCACAGACTCTTAATGGAAGAGGGACTGTAAAAAGACACTAATTCTGTTTTGTATATTCTGAGTCATATTCCACTAAAGAGGAACTATCAGTGAGAAATAAAAATACTAGAGGATATATAACAGCACAGAATACAAATGGTTTTGTGGAAATGGGGAACACTTAAGAAAATGCTAAAATTATTATGGCAGGTTTAGAATGACTAGCAGAGCTATGTTTTGCCTCTCTGGTCACACTGTAGTTTCATATATTCCCCACATCTATGTTGATTATAGACTGTTATGACATAGCCCTCTTCATGATTCAATGCATATTAATTATATTTTTTGCTATCAGGTAAATTTCTATCTGACGCTTGTTAAATGTAACAGATGCTTAAGTGTAGTTTTGCTAGCATCAATGCCTGGTTTTAGAAGTTGTAATAAGAATGAAAGAAGAGGTTAAGGAACAGGTATGAAGTTCCCATGATACCTTACTGAATACTGAGCTTATTTGGTCATGGATACAACCTTGGTCCCAATACACTGAAGAAAGCTTTGGTACTCTGGTGTCTTTCTCTTTGTTTCTATGTCTCTGTGTTTCCATCTGAAAAGATTAGTTTAATCCCAGTGGTAACTGAAAAAAATTTAACTAAGCAATGTTTATAAATTTAGAGAAAACATGACTGAACTACCAAGATTAAATTGTTTAGCTAAAACCAGTGAATATAGAACAATTTGAAGAGCCAATAACCCTGGAGGCAAAAAAAAAAAAGTAAAAATAAAATAAAATTCAAAATATATACAAAATACAAGTCTATTTGGTTATTAAATTCAATAGACATTCTTTTATAAACATAGTCAAAATAATGTTGTCTTATTAACTAAAAGTAATCATATAGTCAAATAATATAGAAGATCCCTCATAAAGGCACTCATAAATTTTGCACTTTAGAGTTATACCTGTACATGTAGTTATTTCATATTATATGTCCATCTGGACAATTTGAATGAACATTTTGCCCATAAACCTTTAACTTTAAAAACTAAGAGCTTGATTCTTGAATGGATATTTATCTAGCCCAAGTTGAACTATGTATGGAGGTAATGCATTTCTACATGGTTTCTATGTTTTCTGAATAAATAAATTAGCTGAGAAACCAGTGTCACTAGGTATATTGAAAATACTAAGATATTTTACAATGTTTTCTATATTCTGAAAACTTAGAATATTCATTTTCACTTTTATTTAAATTAAGTTCTATATTTACAAAATCCATTGCCAGTTCATCTATAACCAGCGCCAACAATGTATCTGTAAAATGATAGCTAAATTTAAATTCTTCCAGTGAAAGAACTGGGTTCCAATATCATAATGCTCTTCTGTGGCTCTTTTTTGATGAGAAAAAAAAGAAAATTTAAATTTTAAGATTCAATTATAATATTACTTTTCATTTAAATTTTTCATAGGTGTGCAATATCAAGACTACTACCGATATCACTGGAGGCTATGGTATATATTTTAGAATGGATTGTAACAATTTATTGAAACCATATTATTCTAAACCTCTAAATTTCCAACTATGTTCTTCATCTGCATCTCCCATAAGTAATTTTGCCATGTTCCTTGCATAGACTTACTAAGATCCTTGAAGTATCAAATATATAATATAAAGAATCAATTCTGGTTTCCCAGTTCACATAGTTATTTTCATTTATTTATTTATTACTTTTTTTTTCACAGAGACCTCACCACTCTGGGTCAAAATTTTAAGACAGAGACAGAGAGGCAGAAAAATAGTACAACACTGAAGCTTCCTCCTCTGAGGTGGGGGAGGAGGAGCAAACCTGAATCAGAGGCAAGGGAAGATATGTGCAATATCCAACTGAGCTACTGCTGCCCCTGATTCACATGTTTAAACAACAACAAAAAGTGAATCCAGGGCCAGAAAGATAGCTCATGCCGTAGGGTGTGTGCATTGCTGTGCTCAAGACCAAGTTGAGACATCACGTGGCAGTGCTTCAATACCAGAGGGAAATTCTGTGCTCTGATGCCTCTCCCCTTCTCTCTATCTACCTGAATGAAAAAAGTAGCCCTCAAAGTGGTAAAATCTTGTGTGCATGCACCCCCATCTCTGGCAAAAATGTAAGTAATTAAATACAATGGTTACAAACTTTTTGTTTGTTTTGTTCTTAGTTTCCACACACATGGCAAAGCAGCACAATATCCCAGGGAGCTCTTTCACCAGCCTGGTCAAAGGGAAATAATTTTATTCTTGATAATCAAGATGCTTCAACATACCATAGTGGTTGACAGTCACCATGTTTTTCCTACTTTCTGTTACATAAATATTATGTGAAGAGAATAATATAAAATCTAATGTGTTAGCCTTCATAAATTTGTTTTCTTATTTGTCACTGAACACACCCCTTAGTTCTTCTACTTTTTCATAGCAGAGTTTTCTTGAAAGAAAAAAAAAATCTGTCGATAAACATTATAGCAAGTGTGTCTTTAGTTTAATAATGAATCAAAGTATTGTCTATGTAGTTATTTAGTCAGCTAGCTAGTTAGTTATGAAAGAGAACATTTCTCTGGCACATGAGATACTGGGAGTCAAACTCAGGACCTCAGGCTTAAAGGTCAGATGCTCTAGTCATTACAACACCTCTCATGCCATTCTGGGTATTTTCTTTTTTTTTACTTTTTAAAATTTATTCATTTATTTCCTTTTGTTGCCCTTATTTTATTGTTGCAGTTATTATTGTTGTTGTTGTTGATGTCATTGTTGTTAGATAGGAATAAGAGAAATAGAGGAGGGGAAGACAGAAAGGGGGAGAGATAGACACCTGCAGACCTGCTTCACCACCCGTGAAACGACTCCCCTGCAGGTGGGGAGCCGGGAGCTCGAACCCAGATCTTTACACCGGTCCTTGTGCTTTGTGCCACCTGCGCTTAACCCGCTGCGCTACCGCCCGACTCCCCTGGGTATTTTCTTATCATCTTCGCTATTACATCACAAACTATTCCTCTACAAAACTTAAACTTCAAAATATGGTTGTTGCCATTGCAATTCAACTTCATTTTTACATGCTTCAGAGCGGATTGTTTATCAACAGTGAAGCTGAACAAATTCTTCCTTCACATCACCATAATGTTTACATTGCACACGTAGCAAAACAATTGCCGTGTTAGTAATATCTGTGCAGCAACTAAGTTCCAAAAACACATTTGCTGTCTTCATTTGTTCTCTTAGTTAGTTTTCTACAGCATTAGCCAATTCTAGAATACATCTTGAGCTGAGCCCTCACTAGAAAAACAGTACTTGACCTTCCTTAGGACATCTGTGCTAACATTTGTAAGCAAATATCCTTCACTAGTATCTCAATGTCTATCCATGATTATCTCAGGTTTATAAAATAATAAAAGGGCCACCTATGACTATATATAGCGTATGGTCTAACTTGGTTGACTTTTTAAGTTAGTGATTTTTCTCTCAAGGATGCATTCTACACTTCGCATAGATGGTAGATAGATGTAAATATTAAATCTAGAATAGATATATTCTTGCAAGCCCAGAAGTTTCCTTTCTTTGTTCACCACTACAACTCTACAAACAGTACTTTGTGGTTGAGTATTTTACCATTAAATGTAGTTAGAATAACTAAGCTCAGTGTGAAAGATCACATAGGGATGGCCACACAAGAGTAGTATAAATTCCAATCATTTTCATATCTCTGAGGTTAATGTCAATAGCATCATTTTCTCATTCAGAAGTGGTGCATCTTTTCTTGACATGCACAGCTTCTAGGGGAATTGCTTTGCATTTACTGTGGTATGTAAGGTAGAATCTGGGAACTCACATGCTTTAACAATTATCACAAAGTAGTAGACAAAGGTCACTTTGAAAAACACTACTTTAAGGGGAAGTGGGACAAAAATGACTTTTCTACCGTATTCTAAGCAAAGAAATGTAGAGACAGACATGTTCAACTGTAGATGTGATCTAGCTAGTATTGACAAATTAAGCTTCCAAATGAATTGCCACATTTTATAGATAATTTATAATGATATAAGTATCTAAATGAATGAGGCAAAGGCATATCCATGGATCTGAGTTTCCCTAACCGTTGCTTCAAATATCTTAAAATACATCTGTAGAAATTACTTAAATTAGGTGAGAACCTCACTTTGTATACAGAAATCATTCACACAAACAACCATGTTTTAAAAATGATCACATTCTCACAGCTTTGTAATGCATGCTGGCCTAATTTGGGTTTGTTGAAAAGCACACCTTAGTGCAAGTAACATATGTTGTCTCAGGAAACACAGTATTCTGTATCCTGCTTTGTGCAAAGCCTTTTCCCACCTCTCACCCAGTGGCAGGACCTTAAGCATGTATACCTCCCTTCCATTCACAGAAATATTCACAATATTTTTGAAAGTCATTGGTATTTACTATAACTTCAATATTTTGTCATATTCACTCTTTTTTAAAAATTTCTTTATTGGGGAATTAATGTTTTACATTCAACAGTAAATACAATAGTTTGTACATGCATAACATTTCTCAGTTTTCCATATAACAACACAACTCCCACTAGGTCCTCTGCCATCCTTCTTGGAAGAGTATTCTCCCAACCCACCCCTCACCCACCCCAGAGTCTTTACTTTGGTGCAATAGGCCAATTCCAGTTCAGGTTCTGCTTGTGTTTTCTCTTCTGAATTTGTTTTTCAACTTCTGCCTGAGAGTGAGATCATCCCATATTCATCCTTCTGTTTCAGTGTCAGATTCACCCTTATCATTCTATTTTGACAATCTCAGTAAGCACCAGATATAAGCTATAAATAAAAGTGAGTTCCAAATATTGGAATGGAAATGAAAAAGGTGCTTATAGCTATTATCCACAAAGCCACTGTTATTAAGTAAAGGTTATAGCATATATTCATGTATATATCACTATATATACGTTAATGCATATATACACATATCTACACATGTGTACGTGTTTACATGTAAGCAGGAAATCCAATAGCAAAATTTCATTTTTTGATACCAAGGTTATTGCTGGGATATGGTCATGCTCACACGATTCCACTGTACTTAGTTTTTTCCTTAATGATAAAAGTTGAGAGAGACACCTAGAATTGCCAAAACCATCTTAAGGAAAAGAAACAGAAATGGAGGCATCACACTCCCAGACCTTAAACTATATTATAAGGCCATCATCATCAAAACAGCATGGTATTGGAACAAAATAGGCACACAGACCAGTGCAACAGAATTGAAAGCCCAGAAGTAAATCCCAACACCTATGGGCATCTAATCTTTGATAAGGGGGCCCAAAGGATTAAATGAAAAAAGGAGGCTCTCTTCAATAAATGGTGCTGGGAAAACTGGGTTGAAACATGCAGAAGAATGAAATTGAACCACTTTATCTCACCAGAAACAAAAATCAACTCCAAATGGATCAAAGACCTAGATGTCAGACCAGAAACAATCAAATACTTAGAGGAAAACATTGGTAAAACACTTTCCCACATACACCTCAAGGACATCTTTAATGAATCAAACCTAATTGCAAGGAAGACTAAAGCAGAGACAAACCAATGGGACTACATCAAATTGAAAAGCTTCTGCACATCCAAAGAAACTATTAAACAAACAAAGAGACCCCTCACAGAATGGGAGAAGATCTTCACATGTCATACATCAGACAAGAAACAAATCAACAAAATATATAAAGAGCTCAGCAAACTTAGCCGCAAAAAAGCAAATGACCCCACCCAAAAATGGGCAGAGGAAATGAACAAAACATTCACCACAGAGGAGATCCAAAAGGCTAACAAACATATGAAAAACTGCTCTAGGTCACTGATTGTCAGAGAAATGCAAATTAAGACAACACTAAGATACCACCTTACTCCTGTAAGAATGGCATACATCAAAAAGGACAACAGCAACAAATGCTGGAGAGGATGTGGGGACAGAGGAACCCTTTTACATTGCTGGTGGGAATGTAAATTGGTACAGCCTCTGTGGAGAGCAGTCTGGAAGACTCTCACAAGGCTAGACATGGACCTTCCATATGACCCAGTAATTCCTCTCCTGGGGTTATACCCCAAGGACTCCATAACACCCAACCAAAAAGAGGTGTGTACTCCTATGTTCATAGCAGCACAATTCATAATAGCTAAAACCTGGAAGCAACCCAGGTACCCAACAACAGATGAGTGGCTGAGAAAGCTGTGTTATATATACACAATGGAATACTATGCAGCTATCAAGAACAATGAACCCACCTTCTCTGACCCATCTTGGACAGAGCTAGAAGGAATTATGTTAAGGGAACTAAGTCAGAAAGATAGATGAGTATGGGATGATCCCACTCATCAACAGAAGCTGACTAAGAAGATCTGAAAGGGAAACTAAAAGCAGGACCTGATCAAATTGTAAGTAGGGCACCAAAGTAAAAACCCAGTGGTGAGGGGTAGACATGTAGCTTCCTGGGCCAGTGGGTGGTGGGAGTGGGCGGGAGGGATGGGTCACAGTCCTTTGGTGGTGGGAATGGTGTTTATGTACACTCCTAGCATAATGTAGACATATAAATCAGTAGTTAATTAATATGAGAGGGGGAAATCAATTGTATGTCTCAAAGTTTCTCAAAAGACAAACTGAATCTTTCTAATATATAGGCTATGTATTTGATATGCGGACTCTCTCAAAAGCCTAGACCAAGTAGATTAGAAGCATCCAATAGCACAGCTATATACAAGATACTGGGTACTGTACAGCAAACCATAACAAAGGGACTTTTCAAAGTTAACCCAATTAACAAATAATGTGATGATAATATTAACTATCGATTGTCTTTTTGAACCCTAAGACAGCAGGAACCTCACATCTCCACTATAGAGCCCCTACTTCCCCCAGTCCTGGAACCCTTGGATAGGGCCCACTTTCCCGTATGCATCTCCCAATCCAAACCAAATAATATTGCATCCGCCGATCACAACCTAACCAACGCAACGATTGCCACCTCAACATGCTTCACCTCAGACTTCACGTGTGGAATGACAACCCTTCAACTTCATTACTCGGGTGAGACCTTTCCTTTTATAGTACACTCTAATTTCATCTCAGGTAGTTCACTTTCTAACAAAGTCCCATAATCTAGATATACACCAGTTTCTGTGAGAGAGAGCTTATGTGCACACGTATCCATAAACTACTGCAAAATATATACCTGAAAGCAGAAGTAGACTAGAGTTTGCAGTGAGTACCTCCCTAACACTTCCTCTCCACTATTCCAAGCTTGGGATCCATGATTGCTCAACAAATTGTTTGGCTTCGTATGTTAACTCTCTTTTCAATCACCAGGTTCCAGATGCCACCAGGATGCTGGCCAGGCTTCCCTGGATTGAAGACCCCACCAATGTGTCCTGGAGCTCAGCTTCCCCAGAGACACACCTTACTAGGGAAAGAGAGAGACAGACTGGGAGTATGGACCGACCAGTCAATGCCCATGTTCAGCGGGGAAGCAATTACAGAAGCCAGACCTGCTACCTTCTGCAACCCTCAAGGACCCTGGGTCCATGCTCCCAGAGGGCTAGAGAATGGGAAAGCTACCATGGGAGGGGGTGGGTTATGGGGATTGGGTGGTGGGAATTGTGTGGAGTTGTACCCCTCCTACCTTATGTTTTTGTTCACTAATCCTTTCTTAAATAAAAAATTTAAAAAAAAAAAGGAAAAAAAAAAGTTGAGTGAGAATGACCAAATTTCAGTAGAGCATCCTGTTCAGTAAGCATCCTAGCGAAGTTCTTAATGCAATGACAAAAAAAAAAAAATGTGCTCTCTGAAATAAAATTTATGGAGGAGAACAACAACAAATCCACAGAAACGATGATGAACTGTATAGGAAATCTCATAACAATGATAGGAGAAGCGAAGAGTAGAGTGACTCAGAAAAAGTCACATCAGAAAAAAAATAAATCACTTGCAGAAAGAGAGCACCAGCACAGGAGGACCTGTGTTAGCTTCTCAGTGTCCCTTCTATTCCTGCTGCAGAACTTACACTGTGAGATACAGCTGCTGAGCAACTAATGCAGACTCACTTGCTTAACACCACCTCATATGACTTTTGTGCCAAACTGTCATGGTTATCCTGAATGGTAAACTGCAGTAAAAGCTATCTTCAAATACTGAGCATGAAAGTCATTTTGTCTTGGTATCTTTCATTTCCACTTTCCCCTTAGATTCAAACCAGAGAACATAGGCGTTGGCAAGAGAGCAAACTATTCAAAACACCTAAATTAGTCCAAACACCTAATTCAGAGCAAAGATTTTTTTGCGTTATCTTCCTCTGCCATTCACACACGTTTTGGTACTTTCTGTAAGCAGGGTTCTAGAATTTCAAGACTACATTAACATCGATGTGCAAGATGCTTATGAAATAGACTCCCAGGTCGAACTCCAATCTGCTAGCTCAGAATCTCTGGGTTGAGTAATAGATTTTGGCTTATAAAAAAGCACCCTGGGTAATTATTATGCAGACTAAATTTTATGATCCTTTATTATACAATTAGCTCATGCTACCCAAGGGTTTTATTTCACTTGGAAGCTTTATGTTAAATGAGCAATTAATCTCTCCTTAAAATCTGAGACTCAGATATGATTGCAGCTCTCTTCCCAGGCCATTTAATCTTATGAGGAGTCAACAAAGAACATTTAGAAAATTTAAAAGGCTTTACTTGTAATGTTATAAAAGCATAACTTTATAATGAGTATTGTTTTGACTTTGTCATAGTTATATTTGTTTAGAGAGTGTGAAAAAAAGAAAAATCTAAGAAATCTTTTAAAACATGATAAAACATGACCTTAAATAGAACTGAAAGTTTATGCACTTTATTTCTTAGAAAAAAAAAATTGGTGGAGGGTAGATAGCATAATGGCATAATGGTTATGCAAAGAGACTCTCATGCCTGAGGCTCCAAAGTCCCAGGTTCAATCCCCCGCACCACCATAAGCCAGAGCTGAGCAGTGCTCTGGTAAAAAAAAAAAAAAAAAAAAAAAAAAATCCAAGCTGAGTAGGTAGTATGACACCAGTGGGTAATTAATAAAGGAAATAAAGCTCAGGCAAGGGATGGTGACAGCAAGTTAGACTTGTGTGTATGATGCCCCAGAGAACCATGTTCAATTCCTAGCAACACCAAATGACAGAGCTGAGCCATGTTCTGAGTTCTCTCTCTCTCTCTCTCTCTCTCTCTCTCTCACACACACACACACACACACACTAATAAATACACAAGACCCTTTTTCCTCCAAATCATTGTATTGAAGAAATAACGTTTCACAGAATAGTTGATAATACATGAATACAGTTTCTTACATCCTGTGATAGACGTCTACATATAACTTCCATCATAAACCAAGTCTCTCTTCGCATCATGTGCTGGGTACCCAATCCCTTCACCTGATCATCTCCCTCATTCTGAATTGCTGTTTCTGAAATTGTTGATGCAAAACATTTCACCACATCTGAATCTTACCCCATTTCCCCTTATATTGGAAAAAATGTAGTGTCTTCCAATAAGTTAATGTGATAGATTCTGTATGAAATCAGGTTGGATAATTTCCACATCAAAGAACAATTCTCAGAGAATATAAGGACCATTGTTCCAATTCAGTAGAGATATGGCAGCAATAGCCTGATCTACAATTGAACCTTCTCAGGAATCTAGTCAAGTCAAATCTAAAGCTCCTCATGAAAGAAAATCCAAATATATTTATGAAAGCCGAATAGGATGGGTAATCTGTAGGAAGAAGCAGTAGTTCATATTGATAAATTTATATACTGCTTGGGGAGCATGAGCCTGATATTGGATGGTATCCTTTGACAGTGGATCTGATATGAACCAGAGCATTAAAGGAAAACATCTGCAGTGGAATTGTTCTCAGCTACTTGTAATTGTCCAAGGTAGGGGTCGAGTCCAAGTGCAGTTCCTTGCCATGGGAATAAATTTGATAGCAGACATTAGAATGGATGACAAGGGTCCTCATTAGAGGGATGACAAGGATCAAAGTCCAATTTCAACTAGAATGAGGAACCTGAGTAGACAGTCTATCAGATGACAGGTGAGACTAAAACACACATGTTCTACTTGTTTTCTGAGGAAAGCATTGGCCAAAAATAGCTGACTTCTTCCAGACTCCCTTAACTAATGAAAATGGAGGTCTTAGTATAGAAACAGGCAGAATTTCTTCTCTCATATTCAGAGATTGGACACAGCTGTGTTTGTAGGATGTGAGTATTTCATTGAGACGTTTCTGTGTTTTTAGGGGACAAGTGAATAGTGAATACATCTTTGCAGGAAAAATACCAAAAAAAAAAAAAAAAGAGTTTGGGAGCAAAAAGTGATTTGTATTCCCAATCTCAAGAGGCCCAAGAGAAGAAAAGGGTGCTCTGGTGATTAAGCACCTCCCAGATGCCTGAAATAAATGATGGATGACCCCTGAATATGCTTAGCCATGAGAAGGACCAATCCTAAAAGTAATATATTATTTGAATTGGAATAACTTACTGATAAAGAGTAAAATTTTTAAAGCCTGGAGGATTTTATGGAAAATGAGAACAAGAATAAAGAAAGGAAAAACTGAAGAAGTGTTTTTGTATATTGCAGTATGGGAAACTGGGGAAATGATCTGTTTAGTCGCTAACTAACAAAAATAATTATTATTAGAACAGTCTTGGTATACATGAAAAATTTTAAATTTTTTTAAGTATCATTATTTATTGTTGAATAGAGACAGAGAGAAATTGAGAGGGGTGGGGGACATAGAGGGAGAGAGAGAGACACCTGCAGATGTGCTTCACTACTTGTGAAGCAACCCCCTGCAGGTGGGGAGCAGGGGCTTAAACTTGGGTTTTGATGTATTGTAATGTATCCACTTAAGCAGGTACACTATCCCCTGCCCCTCTCCATGAAAATATTTTAAGTAATTATTTTTAAAATATTTATATTTTTATTGGCTAGGACAGAAAGAAATTGAGAGAGGAGAGGAGATAGTATGGAAGAGAGAAAGATAGACTACTGCAGACCTGCTCCTGAAGTGTACCCTATGCAGGATATGGACTTTTACCCAGGTCCTTGCACATGGAAATATATGCACTTAACTGGGTTCACCACCACCCACCCAGCCTCTGGGCCCCTGGAAATTTTTTTTTTCAATCTGAAGTCTCTATAGCAAAAAAAAAAAAAAAGTTTAACTTCATTATTGGGAGATTAATGGTTACAGTCACCAGTAAAATACAATAGTCTGTATAAGTGAAACATTTCCCAGTTTTCCATATAACAATTCAATCCCCTCTAGGTCCTCTGCCATCATGTTCCAGGACCTGAACCATCCTAGCCACCCCAGAGTCTTTTACTTTGGTTCAAGAACCAATTATATAAAAAGATTTTTAGCTGTCTTTCATACTGTAGAAAGTCATGTCCTACAAATAGAACAGGGTCATTTGTGGGTTTCTCAAAAGAACTATCACTTCAGACACAAGCGCTGCTTATTAAAATCCTTCCCCAAAGTACCTTGTAAGAGCAGATATAGAAAGCTTTTCTTATTTTATTTTTTAAATACTGGAAATTCAGTTAAGGACTTTAATATATGTGTGTGTTTATGTATACATATAATTCACTATATACTATTTTAGACAATGTACTTAATTATGTATTTTTCAAATTTTGTGCTGTAGTAAGTTATACCTATATCATATATTACCTAATTGTCACAATATTTTATCAGATCAAACTGCTGAATTTGAAGAGTCAGTCGGGGGGGCAGGCAGTGGTGCACATGATTAAGTGCACACACTACAATGTGCAAGGACTCAGGTTCAAGCCCCTGGTCCCCACCTGCAAGGGGAAGGGAAAAGCTTCATGAGTGGTGAGGCAGGTTTGCAGGTATTTGTCTCTCTTCTTCTTTATCTCCCTCTCCTCACCCCTTCTCAATTTCTCTCTGTCTCTATGCAATAATAAATAAATAAATAAATAAATAAATAAATAAATAAATAAATTTTAAAAAAACAGTCAATAAGTTTCTTGAGACTAAATCATTCCAGAAAAAGCTCAGGAGTCTACTTCGTAGAGAGGTGAATACTTGAGTATTATCAAAATCACACACACTAGACTGCCAACATAACATAACTCTTTCTAGCTTTACCAATAATTCTTACTATTTTTGCCTCTTACAAAATGCGCCGCTCAAAGTAGAAGTGCAGCTGGCATTTGATAACTAAAAGTCTATTTACAAGGCTTTAAAAAAATACTCATCTGTTTTTTTAAAGTGGTTCAAAATGCATTTCTTACCCAGATCGCTTGATATAAGTTGTATTGTTTCTTTAGTTTTCCTTTAAATGAGAAAGTTCTGTTGAGAAGTTCCCTAAATCCAGAAAAGTCTTTGTCTTATTTATATTAGGCACTGTTTTCCAGGAGACATAACAAGCACAGGTGGCATGGAGTAGAAAGACATGATCGGATGATAAAAAGATAAATATCACCTATGTAGCTCCAGTAGAAAAAGACAGCATTTTAAATATATTGCCATAAAACTCTTTCGACTTATGTAAATAAAGGCACTGAGTAGCGGGGGGGGGGGGGGGGAGGTCATTTAACAAAAACATTTTTTAAAATAAATAACAGCAGTGGATTATTAAGAAGGCAGATAAGAGCACTTAATAAAACACGTGTCAAACAAAATCCAGGCCAGGATCATTTGAGATGAAATAGTCTTATTATCATATAATCTATAAAAGATCAAAGAAACCTTTAATGTAAAGCCTTAGTGCATCTGGCTGCCTCCTGACCTTCTCGGGACTTTTTTTTTTTTCTTTTGGACTTAGTTTTAAGTAAGGAAAAACAGCTTTATTCAGGAAGATCTCTTTTAGTTCCAAAATTTGTTCACACTTCAGAAAATGCATCTATATGGCCTTTTCCCTTAACAAATAGTGGCATTATCATTCATATATAACTGTCCATAAAACTCCTTGAAATGTCTATTAATCTCTTCACTATCCATGAACTTAATGTCATAATTGTTCTTAACTGTAAGTAAATTGGAAGAAGTGCTTGCCTGTTTTCTTTCTAATCACCCATTGGCTTTATGACTGAATTGAAATAAAGCCAGTTCTTCTAGTAATAAAGGTGAGGGTGACCCAGATGAATTAGATAATTGCCTTCACAGCCTATTGAGCTTTTATCTGAGATCTTTTAGGTCTGAAGGTTTTCTCTTCACTCTTGCAGCTACACAATCACTTTTTTTATTCACTAAGAGTGAAAACTGGAGTCAGATAATAATGTGTGGGTGAGTAGGGCAGTGGGGAGTGTGTACAGGACAAGACTACTGAATCTTACTTGAGTTCAAAACTTGCGCCAGTTTCCGACTACTAGATGGACATTTTCTATTACAAAACGCGAGCCATATAGCTTAACAACCAGGCATATCATTGGCATGTGCTGTTCATTACACTAGACCTTCAAGTTGAAAGGAAAAAGGGAGAGGGAGATAGAGAAAGAGATCTGCCATGAAGAGATTCAGTTTAGAAACAAGAGGGGCCAGCTGGTGGTGCACCTGGTTGAATGTACATGTTTCAATATGTAAGGACCAGGGTTTGAGCCCCCACTCTCCACCTGCAGGGGGAAAGCTTCACAAGTGGTGAAGCCAGGTTACAGGTGTCTCTGTCTCTCTTCATCTCTAGCTCCCCCTCTCCTCTCAATTTCTCTCTGTCTCTATCCAATAATATATCAACATTTTTTTTAAAAAAGAAGTGATATTACATATTTGTATAGCAATGGAACAATAACAGATACAAAAATATCCATCCAGACTGAGGGAAAGGAATAGAGAAATACAGATGCACAAAATAAGATCTCCAGCCTCAAGTCCTGGTCACGGTTAATATTCCATGATACAAGAAGTGAGAATCCACTATGGTCTTAGACTTTATGAAAATATTTTATTTTTGAAGAAGAAGGAGAAGAAGAAGTAGGAAGAGGAGGAGGAGGAGGAGGAGGAGGAGGAGAAGGAGAAGGAGAAGAAGAAGAAGAAGAAGAAGAAGAAGAAGAAGAAGAAGGAAGAAGGAGAGGAAGAAGAAGGAGGAGGAGGAGGAGAAGGAGAAGAAGAAAAAAAAGAAGGAGTTATTAGAATCCCTGATTCTACTATCTTAGCAAAATTCATTTCAGAATTGAGTTGAGTTGTAAAACATCCAGCTGGCATATGAGAATTGCTTGTTGTCCTCACATTGTAAATTGGGTGCAGAACTCTTGCTGATGGTTCAATTCTAGAATTACTATTCACGTTTGCTTAGATTGCTCTAACTGAATGCCACAGATTGAGTGGCTTATACAAAACTTTTTTTTTTCTTTTTCAACTTCTAGAATCTGATTAGTTTAAGGTCAAGATACTGGTGTTTGCTGAAAACTCCTTTTTGCTTTATAGGTAGCCATTTTGTCCTCGTATGAAAATAATGGCTTGCTTTCTACCTATCCTGAGTTCACCTTTCCTTTCCTTCATCTCTTCAGAAAACTCATTATTAGCTCTAATAATATTCTAAAGCTCTATGTACCAAACTCCTTGAAAACTTCCTTGAATGAAGTGAATATTGAACTATTAATTCCTTTGTGGCAAGCTGATATTCAACTGAAACGTAAAAAATGTATTTGTCTCAATAGTTACTTCATGAATAAGCCCTATGGACAAAAAAAAAAAAGCACTGAGAACTCATAGAATCATAATATATATTATATATAATATATATATTATATATTATATATTATATATTATATATTATATATTATATATTATATATTATATATTATATATTATATATTATATATTATATATTATATATTATATATTATATATTATATATTATATATTATATATTTTTATATATTATATATATTAACATAATATATATAAACTGTATTCTTTAATATTGCTTATAATTTGAGAGTTCCCTTTTCTAAAAAAAAAAATTACAACATAACAAAAACTTTATTTTTTACTTTCATAATCAATAGGGCCAGACACAAGTAAATGCTTAATAAACTTTAATCAATTTTAATCAACCAGACTTTTAATAAAGCAGGTCTCCAGCAGCCTTGAATGTATGGCTATACTTGAACTCTTTCTATCTACACAGGTAGCTCGTTTATTTAAAAACACAAATGTTTATTTTTCTAAAATTAGGAAAAATATTTTATAGAGAAAGTGAAAGTTCTCTTCCCCTTTGAAGAAACCTTATCTCTCACAAAAGTGAGACACTTTTTATGATAGATTTTCATCTCCTAGACCTCACATTACCTTACATATAGATTGTGTTTGCCACAAAGATATCATTTATTTGCCCTTCTGCAAGATTGTTACATAATTAGTACATGCCCCCAGACCCCTCTCAAAAAAGATATTCTGATAAGTTGTTTTAATGCATTTTTTTCTTTTCTTTTTTTTTTTTTTAGAAGTTTCCTAGCAATTGTGTCCAACCCAAGGATATTTTTTTTAACAGTATGAAGACTATTTCCCCCAGGACAGAACTAAAAGCTACTGCATCAGTTTCACATTAAAAGAATTCCCTGCATGGGAATTTATCTCAAAGATGATCTGAAAGTGAGTATTGGGAAGTGGTTTCTCCTTCTCCTTTTCCTTGTCCTCTTCCTCCTCCTCCTTTCCTTTCCCAGCCTTGCTCCACCTTCCCTGTCCCCTTTATCCTACTTTCCCCCTCCTCTCCCTGCCCCTCCTCCTTCTTCTCCTCTTCCTCCCCTTGTTCCTACCCTGCTCTTCCTCTACTTTCTCCCTTCCCTCATCACAAAGTAACTTATTAATAAGGACTCTACAGTCATCTTTCTCTAGACTACCCTTCAGTTTGACTCTGGAACACTTGCTTAATGAGTTTATCTTTTTCAAAGCTTTAGCTTCATAGCAATGATAATTTCAGCCAACAGTAACTTCATTGGTTCTGTAAGTAGACTTGTCCATAAAAAGAATCTTTCAGCTCCAAAGTTACTACTGGTGAGACTTGCTCATGTAAGGAATACACTGTCTTAAGTTTTTTTAAAAAAAAATTGAATATATAGTATTTTTGTCACCCAAAATATATTTGCCGAATAGAAGCAATGGTTAATAATTACCACACTTAGGGAGTCAGGCGATAGTGCAGCAGGTTAAGCACACTTGGCACAAAAGAGCAAGGACTGGCATAAGGATCCTGGTTCAAGCCCCCAGCTCCCCACCTGCAGGGGAGTTATTTCACAAGAGGTGAAGCAGGTCTGCAGGTGTTTCTGTCTCCCCCTCTCTGTCTTCCCCTCCTCTCTCCATTTATCTGTCCTATCTAACAATGATGACATCAGTAACAACAATAATAACTACAACAACAATGAAAAACAACAAGGGCAACAAAAGGGAAAATAATAATAATAATAATAATAGTTAATAATAATTACCACACTTAATAGTAAAAGTTGCCACTATAGTCTGTACCATGTGAGATTCCATATGTCCTTCGATTATCATTATCATATTCAGTACCATGGAGTGATTCATATCAAATAATGAGATAAATATGTTGTCAATTAACTTAAAAAGGGGTTTGGTGGGGGCTGCTTGCAGCGTGTGAAAGGACTCACAGCGGGAGCCAGGAACTGGTTTAAACAACACAAGGTTTATCAGGGTGAAACAGATAAGAGGCAAATTAAGCACTTATCATCAAGGGTTAAGAGTATACTCGGTCCATAAGGTCTGAGTATAGCTCTCAAAAGTTTAGTCCCATAAGATACACAGTTATCAGCTCTGGTAAAGGCTGCTCATGGCTTTAGAGGGGTCTAAAAGTTTACGGCTAGCAGAGTCACACGTGTTCAGTTCCCTGGAGAAGTAGCCATGCTGAGATACCTGGTGCACCTCTACCTAGATGAAATGCCTCTCCCCAAGAGAAGAAACAGCCAAAGAGAGCAATGTGCTCCAAGTCCCTTGTTTTTATGCATTCCCTTCTCTGAACCTCCTCAGGGTGCCCATTTGTATGCTAATAGTCCCAAACTCCTGTTGAGATCACAACAAAGTAACTCTTTTCTTTAGCAGATAAACAACTTTTAGGATATAACAAAATGTATAGTGGGTTTCTTCTTGGCATTCCTAGTCTGCAAATACAAGTCTTTCACATGTCTGAGGGCCACAAATATATATACTAACTTTAAAAAACAAACAGAAAAACAAAACAGGAGATTAGAGAAATAACCACAATATAGGACTTTTGCCTAGCCATTCACACGACCCAGATTTGACCTCCAGCACCATATGGGAAGTACTGAGCATCAAAGGACACTCTAGTGCTGAAGTATCTCTCCTTTTCCCTGTCTCCCTTTCTTTGTCTTTCTATTTGAACGGGGGGGGGGGGGGGGGGGGGGGGGGGGCATCCCAGAGTGAAGAATTTGTGCATGGGTAAGGAGCTGACTTAAAAAAAAAAAGGATTAAAAATGTGTCTTCTACATTATGTTGCTGTTGTATCCTACACAGATCATTTAGATTAAACTCAGGTTAAGAGACGTAGCCTTCTGTGGAAGAAAGAGAAGAATGAAACTTTCTACCACTAAGGCTTTACTGTCACAAACGGCTAACTAGCAAATAAAAATGACAGTATGTTTCATTTCCTTCCACATTTTCTATATGAAAAAGATAAAATAAAAACAATCAGCATCACATCAAAATAATCCATTGTCTCCAAGCGATTCACTCTGGATGCTGAGCAAGGTAATATCTCTTGGGATCAGACGCCAAATACATGCTAGCAACACCAAAGGAGGTCAAAACACTTCAAGGAAAAAGAGAGCTAGAGAGAGGTGAAATTTAGCCACTTCTTTTGATGAGAATAACCCTGAGGGAACTAATAGTAGAAACTGAGTAAAATATACTACTGATGTCAAGGAGTAGATTTAATTTAGATCTTCTTTAAAGAGGAATGTTAATAAAGTATAATCTGAGATCACAGGGCATTTTTTTATCACTATGCAAATATAAAACTTCATTAGTACGAACATAAAAAACTATAACAACTTGTCAAGGAATATGGGTGTATTCAAATTAATTGAGTTTTTTTCATAATCATGATAAATCAGATATAGTACCTTACCAAGCTTTCTGTTTTTAATGTATGCCAGAAATTGCCATTTTCACAGTATTTCAGAGCGAGGTCATTAACATTGTTTTGTAAAATGCAAAAGAGAAGTATGGTTTGAGCTCCCATCATGTGTAAAAAAAACAAAGAAATATACTACAGAAGTTTCAGGAAAGAAATAGTTCTTTCCAGAAATCCATAGTGTGAAAGCAGTAAATGATCTGTAAAAAGCAAACCTGATTGATAAACAGTACAATTTAAAAAAGTGCCAAGTAACACAAATTTTTTTTTTTACTAGGAAAGGGTAAGTTCATACAGTTGCCAGGAACAGGAAAATATCTGGGTTAGGTCATGTGAGTCGATCTTGAACTCGAGGTAAGGTTTCTGTATTCATAGATGAATGCAAATATAATACAGAAATGAGAACCTAGTGAGAGAATATATATGAATATGATATGATTTTACAAGCATTGCTTTGGTAGAGAACTGTATTTTCCAAGAAACACTTACCACATTATCTAATTTTTATAATATTCAGAAGCTAAATGCACTCAGAAATTACCATCTCCATCTTGGAGTTAGATGCAAGAGACATAAAGTAGATCTCAGAAGAAAGGCTCAGGAGAAAAAAAAAAATGTAAAGGACTCTCTTCGTAGAGAAGACACAATCCAGACCTGACCTTCTGTGGCTGGTCCTTAACCTAGCTAATAAGCATATGCATGAGCCACAATAGCAAGTGACAGATAAAGATAAATTCATCTCTTATCTCTGTTCTTGAAAATGTTAAGGAAATGTTTTTATTTGTTTGTTTGTTTCCCTATTTTCACTGTATTAACTTTATTCTTTGTCTATTATGTGAGGATTAGTCTTGCTGGTATGATCTTGGTTACCATAATACTGAGGCTCTACACATAGGTGCTTTGACCAATCAGGGTTACTTTGTTGTTGTTGTTATTTATTTATTTATTTATTTATTTATTTATTACCAGAACACTGCTCAGCTCTGGCTTATGGTGGTGCGGGGAAATGAACTTGGGACTTCGGAGCCTCTTTGCATAACCATTATGTTATCTATCCTCTGCCCACTGCCCTCTCCACCCCCCCACCCCATTTTTTCCCATTTTATACTGGTACCAGGGTCTGAAACCTGGGCTTCCAGCTTTATAAGGCATGTGCTCTAGGTGAGATATGTCAAGACTCCTGGTTTTACATATAAATTTTATTTTAACTAAATATTAACTTTAAAATAACATCTCGTTAAATTTTGGGAGCTAAAACCCCAGATACTGAGATACTGAGTAAAATGAAAAATCCACACTAAATGGGATACCATCTCACACCTTAGAGAATGGCTTACATCAACAATCCAGGAAATGGCAGGTGTTGGAGAGATGGTGGAGGAGAAAAGGGACTTCTCTTCACTTCTGGTGGGAATGCAAA
Organism: Erinaceus europaeus; assembly: GCF_950295315.1. Taxonomy (NCBI): domain Eukaryota; kingdom Metazoa; phylum Chordata; class Mammalia; order Eulipotyphla; family Erinaceidae; genus Erinaceus; species Erinaceus europaeus. The sequence continues at coordinate 135,947,373 of NC_080165.1, read as the reverse complement.
TTGGCACAGATCCTTTGGAAGACTGTATGAAGAGTCCTTAAACAAATAAAAATGGAATTATATTATGACTCAGCAATATGACTTGTAGAGATTTATCCAGTGAACACTCATGCACTAACTCAAAGGGACATATGCGCCCCTGTGTTTATAGCTACATTATTCACATTAGCCAAAGAGTGGAAGCAGCCTAAATGTCATCAACAGATGACTGACCCAAGAAACTATGTCATATAGGAATACTATTCTGCTATCAAAAAAGATGATATTGTGTCTGCTCGTAAGACTTGTGAGAATTATGGTGGTTATTTTAGAGGGTGTGAGGGTGGGATACAGAACTTTGGTGGTGGGTGTGGTGTGGAGCTGTATGTTGTAGTCTTACACTCTTGTAACAAATTATTAATAACAAATACAATTTTAATTGATATTGATTATATTGGTGTATTAAACTTTTTAGATATCACTTATAGAATGTAGTGGGAAATAGTACAGCAACTTTCCACCAGACTACAAAAGAGATATGACTCACAGGGGAGTGCCTCTGTCTTGCCATGCACATGGCCTTGGTTCAAATTCTGACATCACATGAGAAATCATTTGGGTCCCAGAGGAGGCTCTTATGTTATGAAGTATCTACCCTTCTCTGTCTCTATCTTTCAATTTAAGTTAAAAAATAACCCAGAGAAGTCTAATTGTGCATATGTGAGACACCAGTTGGATCCACAAAATTATACATCTATATCTACCTACCTATCTATATTTTTAACTTTTATATTTTTCTTTTTTTCCACTTTTTAAATATTTATTTATTTCCTTTTGTTGCCCTTGTTGTTTTTTTTTATTGTTGTAGTTATTATTGTTGTTGTTATTGATGTCGTCATTGTTGGATAGGACAGAGAGAAAATGGAGAGAGGAGGGGAAGACAGAGAGGAAGAGAGAAAGATAGACATTTGCAAACCTACTTCACCGCCTGTGAAATGACTCCCTTGCAAGTGGGGAGCTGGGGGCTTGAACTGGGATCCTTATGCTGGTCCTTGTGCTTTGCACCACCTGTGCTTAACCCACCGTGCTACAGCCCGACTCCCTTTTCTCCACTTTTAAAAAAAATTTTATTGGGATAACTAATGGTTTATAGTCAACAGTAAATGCAGTTGTTGGTGCACGTGTAAAATTTCTCAGTTTTCTTTTGTTTAATTTTTTTTATATGACTTTTATATATTGGATAGAGACAGCCAAAAATGGGGGGAGAAGGGGGTGATAGAGAGGGAGAGAGACACCTGAAGCTCTGCTTCACCACTCGTGAAACCTTCCACCTGCAAGCGGAGACTGGGGGGTGCTTTGTGTTCCTTGTGCATTGTGGCATGTGCATTCAACCCGGCGTGCCACCACCCAGCCCGAATTTCTCAGTTTTCTACCAAACACTGTAACTCCCTGCCTAGGTCCTCGACCACCTTCGTGCACAAGAGCCCGAAAGTCCCCCCACCCATCCCCGAGTCCTTGACTTGGGTGCAATACACCAAATCTAGTTCCGGTTCCACTTTGTGTTTCTCATGTGTTCTTATTTCTCAGCTTCTGTCTGTGAGTGAAATGATCCCATATTCACACTTCTCTTTATGGCTTTTTTTCACTTCATATGATTTCTTCAAGTTCTGTCCCAGATGAGATGAAGAAGGTGAATTTACCATTTTTAATAGCTGAGTAGTATCCCATTGTGTATATAGACCACAACTTTCTCAGCCTGTTGTTGGACACCTCAATTGCTTCCAGGTTTTGGCCATTAAAAGTTGTTCTGTTGTTCATTATTTTTCCAGCCTTTTAACCCAGAACTTTGAAAGTCTTACTTTATAATTCCATCTACTAATACCAGGTTTCTAGTTTATTTGTTTTCTAGCAGTGGGCATTTCAACGGGTTCTCCCATTAAAGAACAAGGACCTTATTCTTTAGTACATCAGTGTTTCCCCTTAAATGAAGAAAACCCTTCTCCCTACCCTCCTCAAAGAATCAAAATCAAATACACACACACACACACACACACACGCACATCACACACACACACACACACACATATGCACACACACACACACACACACACACACACACAGAAGACAGAGAAAGGAGACTGCAGAGAAAAGTACACTGGTGACATTAGAGAGCAATGTTGCCATCACTGTGAAACATGGGTGTAACTGACTCCTAAGATGTCTTCACTGATATAAGGACGTTGGAAGAGATCACAGAGTGGTAGAACATTCAACTGCCAATGGATACAGCTACAGATTAAATCTGGAAAGAGGACTCTTATTACCACCGGTGTTATTATAAAGAGGCATTATTACCAGCAGTATTCCTACTGATAATGATTTAAATAAACATGTTGGGACCATAATAACTAAGGTCCCCAATCTCCTCTTAGTGTGCGTCTCTCACCTCTTCTAAGTCTTAATATCTGCTACAGTCCTTTAAGGATTACCCTGTATTGTGCTGTGCTTTGTTTTTTATATCTCACCTTTAAGTGAGAGTATCTATTTCTGGTTCTTCTCTTTCTGGATTTAAATACTTCACATGATTACTTCCAGCCATCCATATTGTCACAAAAGAGGAGATAGTTCATTTCTTACAAGTGTGCAGTATCCTATTGCGTATATATACCACAATGTCCTTATCCACTCACCTGTTGTCAGACATTTGGATCATTTTTCCAAATGTTGGCTATTACACATGCCACTGCCATAAGTCTGGGTGTGCACAGACATCACCAGTTAAGCATGTTTATGTTCTTTAGATAGATGTCTAGCAGAGGAATTTCTGGGTCATAGAGTAGGTAGATTTTTTTTATTGATTTAATAATGATTGACAAGACTGTAGGATGAGGGGCACAATTTCTACCACCAGAGTTCCACATCCTATCCCCTCCGTTGGAAGCTTTCCTATTCTTTATCCCTCTGGAAGTACAGACCCAGGGTCATTATGGGGAGCAGAAGTAGAAGGTCTGGCTTTTGTAATTGCTTCACTGCTGGACATGGGTATTGGCTGGTTGATCCTTACTCCCAGCCTGCTTCTGTCTTTCCTTAGTGGGGTAGGACTCTTGGGAGGTGAGGTTTCAGGACACACTGGTGAGGTTGCTGCCCATGGAAACCAGGATGGCGTCATGGTAGCATCATCAGCAACTTGGTGGCTGAAAAGCATTAAGATATAAAGCAGAACAAATTGTTTAATAATCAGGAACCTAGAGTATATATATATTTGCCTCGAAGACCATTGGATTCACTACTCCTGGTGTCCATTTTATTTTATTTTATTTTATTTTATTTTATTTTATTTTATTGGATAGGACAAAGAGAAACTGAGAGGGGAGGGAAAGATAAAGAGGAGAGAAAGACACCTGCAGACCTGGTTCACTTCTTGTGAAGCCACCCCCCTGCACGTGGGGAGCCAAGGGCTTGATAGGAATCTTTGCACAGGTCCTTGAGCTTTGTACTATGTGCACTTAACCCAGCACCTGACCCTAATTTTTAGTGTTTTCAGGAATCTCAAGCCTGTTTTCCTCAAGGACTGAATCAACTTACCTTTCACCAGCAAGGTACAAGTATTCGTTTTTCTCTACAACTTCATCAGCATTTATTATTTCTTTAATTTATGACATAAGACATTTGTATAGTTGAAAGGTGTCTATCTCATTGATACCAGATTTATATTTCTCTGATAACAGTGGCACTGAGCATTATTTTGTATATCTGTTGGCAATCTGAATATGTTCTCTGGTGAAGAATCATTTCAGTCGTCCCATTTTTTATGAGTCTTGTGAGTTCTCTATTTATTTTGGCTGTCATTTCTCTGATAGATGGTGTACAAATGCTTTCTCCCATTCAGTAGAGTATCTTTATTTTGGTGATTATCAGTTTTGTTGTTCTGAAATATTTCAGTTTGATGTAACTTCACTGGTTTAGGTTTACTTTTGTTTTTCTTGGCAATGGAATGTCTGAAGACATTCCCAAAGAGGACTTAATCAGTCTTCTTTTTTTAAATATTTATTTGTTTATTTTCCCTTTTGTTGCCCTTGTTGTTTTCTATTGTTGTTGTAGTTACTGTTGTTGTTATTGATGTTGTTGTTGCTGGATAGGACAGAGTGAAATGGAGAGAGATGGGGAAGACAGAGAGGGGGAGAGAAAGACAGACACCTACAGACCTGCTTCACCTCCTGTGAAGCGACTCCCCTGTAGGTGCAGGGGGGGGGGGGTTTGTAAAGGGATCCTTAGGCTAGTCCTTGGGCTTTGCGCCAAGTATGCTTAACCCGTTGCACTACCGCCTCACTCCCTTAATCAGTCTTAATCACTTTCACCTTCACCCCAATCTAGATACATAACATTTGTCCTTTACATTCAACCTTACTTTCAGTTTCTCCAAAATGTATTTTTTGACCATGGGGGTTCAAGGCAAAATCAGAGTTAACAGTGTGCTAGAGCAACTCTATATAGACTTGCCAAAGCCAGTTATAAATTTTCAGGAATTTTACATGGTCATTTTCACAGAAATAGTTTGCAAATACATATGGTGCTAGAACTTAACACCACAGAATCCAGCAGACACCACCAATGAGGGCTTCTCCCTCCTGCCCATCCAATAAATCAGTAGTTAACATTGACTGACACTCTATTTGAATGCTTCCTTCCTCTGTGCATAATGTCTTCTCTGTTCATATTGGCATTATGATTTTCAGATTTTGGTAGCCATGACATTCTACCTATACAAGATCATTTTCATGGCAGAAAGAATATTTTGTTCTAACTCATAAACCTTTCTTTAGCACCTTTTCCATAGTAGCAATTCAGCAATTGTTTTTCTAAAAGCAATGAGCCCTTCAGAATAATCTTTCAGAGAGAATTCAGAAATAAAAAAAGGAAATAATGCTCATCAGTTTTTTTTTTTTAACACCTATCTTCTATCGCTGCCACTTACATTTTTATTTCAGTCACTGTATCATGGACTTTTTCTCAAATCCAATATAAAGGCACTCTGTAATTTCCAGCTTATATTACTTTTTACCAATGCCATTTTTTGCATATATATTTGCTTCTTATTTAATAATTGGTCTCTCTCTCTCAAGGGAGACCTTCGAAAGTTTATTTTGCAGAATAAATGACTCAAGGCTATTTTCTCCCTTGATCATCATTCTTTTCTCATATATAACACTTTCCATATTCCTGTCTCAACTGTTTCTGTCATTTGGGAATGAAGGCTTAATACAATTAACAACAGTTCTATTGTTTAAAATATCTACCATAAAACAACAGTTCATCTCAGTAATGAAAGTTTGCAGAGAACAAAAGAAAATATTGAAATTCATTTGCCTTCCTTTTGCTGCTGACATTCTGCAGTGTGGCTGTGGCTGTGAGACAGGAGACAGCCTGCTTCTTCTTCTTCTTCTAGCATTTGCCCTTCTTCCGTAGCCAGTCAACAGCGTCATGTTGAGCCTGATGTAAAGTTTCGAGACCTCCTTTGAATCTGGAGAGGTGGCAGTCGTTGACTATGTGGGTCATAGTCTGTCTGGAGCCGCAGGGGCAGTTCGGGTCATCTCTGGCTCCCAAGCGATGGAACATAGCGGCGCACCGGCCATGGCCTGTTTGATAGCGATTGAGGAGGGCCCAATCATAACGTGCTAGGTCAAAGCCGGGTTGACGCTTGCAGGGGTCTGTGATGAGACAGCCTGCTTATCGCTTTGGATTCCTGAACCTTGTGAAAGAAGCTGCTCTTTCCTCACAGGCTCCAGAGCTATGTGCTGTCAGCACTCTCTTGCTCTGCTGGGTCAGCATAGCAGTCCTAGTCTAAATCACTCTTCCTTATCTTCTGTAGCTCACCCTTGGGACCAGCTGGCTGAGGCCTGCTAACTAAAGAGCAGTGTGTGACTTAAGAAACCAGGTGGGAGCTGGGGTACAAAACATCCTAGTGTGTCTTTTTTCTGTGGCCATGTACTTACCTATTTCTGTAATGCTATGATAGAACAGCACTACAGGCAATATCCTATCCTTTGGATAAGTTGCTTGCTTCTTGTCTCCTACTGTTTATAGTAAGTTCCCTAAAATAATACTTAGTCACTTTTCCTGGGAGATAGAAGACTTGCCGGATACAGAGTATACCATCACATCATTGATTTTAGAGTGCTGAGCTTCTCATGTATAACTTTGTTGTACAAATCTCTAGTACATAAAGGTCTTACTTGCAATTTTACTGTTGTCCTTTGTTGGAATATTTGAGAAGCACTGAGTTAGTTGGAGTTAGAATATTAGGGCTAGGTGGTGATGCACCTGTTATAATACACAAGGACCCAGGTCCGAGCCCCCAGTCCCCACTTGCAGGGGGAAAGTCTTGTGAGTGGTGAAGCAGTGCTACAGGTTTCTCTCCCCCTCCTCTTTAGATTTCACACTGTCTTTGTCTAATAAATAAATAAAGATAATACAATTTAAAATAAATATGAGCAAAGATTATTTACTATAAAAAAGAATGTTTCATGTCAAAATACCACACTTGTTGAACTGTCTCTTAGCCCAGTGCTCCTACCTTTTACTTCCACTAATATATATGGTCACATTTTACTTACATCTGGAATAAGAAGAAAGTGAACAAAGTTGGGTCAAGAAATTAGACCACTTAACGTTTGCTTTGATGCTTTGTATCAACTTTGGCAAATGATTTAAGACTCCAAGACAGCCACCATTAGGATATTTTTGTATAATTGTGCTCCTTAGCATGATTGCAGAGTCAAGGCTATTTCACAAACTTTTGGAAGTACTTATATGAGACATTTGAAATAATGAGTTATCTATCTCATTCTGGATTTTCTTTGTTATTACATTTACATCAAAATAATCCAAGCAGTCCTTTGGTGGTGGAAATGGTGTTGATGTACACTATAAAAACAAAAGCAAAAAATCCTTAGACTTCCAGTTTTAATGTGTAAAGACCACAGGGGAAGCGTCAGTGCTGGGGAGTCTTTCCATTTTTATTTTACCAGAGCATTGCTCAACTCTGGCTTATAGTCATCCTGGGAATTGAATATGGGGCCTTTGGTGCTGGTGCCATCACACTTTCTTTTCTTTTTTTTATTATTTTATTAATAAAAAGGGGACACTGGGGAGTCGGGCTGTAGTGCAGCGGGTTAAGTGCAGGTGGCGCAAAGCACAAGGATCGGCATAAGGATCCCCGTTCGAACCCTGGCTCCCCACCTGCAGGGGAGTCGCTTCACAGGCAGTGAAGCAGGTCTGCAGGTGTCTATCTTTCTCTCCTCCTCTCTGTCTTCCCCTCCTCTCTCCATTTCTCTCTGTCCTATCCAACAACGACAACAACAATAACTACAACAATAAAAACAAGGGCAACAAAAGGGAATAAATAAATAAAGTAAATATTAATAAAAAGGGGACACTGACAAAACCATAGGATAAAAGGGGTACAACTCCACACAATTCCCACCACCAGAACTCTGTATCCCATCCCCTCCCCTGATAGCTTTCCTATTCTTTATCCCTCTGGGAGTATGGACCCAAGGTCATTGTGGGATGCAGAAGGTGGAAGGTCTGGCTTCTATAATTGCTTCCCTGCTGAACATGGGCGTTGACAGGTCAATCCATATTCTCAGCCTACCTTCTCTTTCCCTAGTGGGGGAGGGTTCTGGGGAATCAGAGCTCTGAGACACATTGGTGGGGTTGTCTGTCCAGGGAAGTCTGGTTGGCATCATGCTAGCATCTGGAACCTAATGGCTGAAAAGAGAGTTAGCATATAAAGCCAAGCAAGTTGATGACTAGTTATGAAACTAAAGGCTGGAGTATTTCAGATGAAGAATTGGGGAGGCGGCTCCATTTTGTAGCGCTGAGCAGAAAATTCCTAGCAATAATAACAAAGCTTAAACCAAAGAGTTCATCTGTTTCTACAACTTGGGAATTAAGTTTCAATACAATTAGTGATGTTCTTGCTATTTATATATTTTTATTTATAAAATGGAAATATTGGGGCCAGGTTGTAGTGTACCTGGTTAAGTGCACACATTACAATAAAATGGAAATATTGGCAAGACTATAGGATAAGAGGTGTTCTGGGAGTTGGACGGTGGCGCAGCGGGTTGAGTGCACACGGCACGAGGCACAAGGACCGGCATAAGGCTCCTGGTTCGAGCCCCCGGCTCCCCACCTGTAGGGGAGTCACTTCACAGGCAGTGAAGCAGGTTTACAGGTGTCTATCTTTCTGTCCCCCTCTCTGTCTTCCCTTCCTCTCTCTATGCAACAAGGATGACATCAATAACAATAAAAATAATAAATACAACAACAATAAAAAAAACAAGGGCAACAAAAAGGAAATAAATATTTTTTAAAAAAAAAGATAAGATGTGTTCTTACCAAACAAAAAAGAGAGAAGACTCAAATTAATAGAATTGTAAACGATACAGGAGATATCACAACTGACACCACAGAAATCCAGAGAATTCAGCGAAACTTCTATAAAGAACTATATGCCACCAAGCTAGAGAATCTGGAAGAAATGGAACAATTCCTAGAAACATATGCCCTTCCAAAACTGAACCAAGAAGAACTACAAAATCTAAATGCACCAATCACAGACAAAGAAATTGAAACCGTTATTAAGAATCTCCCCAACAACAAAAGTCCTGGACCAGATGGCTTCACAAACGAATTCTACAAAACTTTCAGGAAACAGTTAATACCCATACTTCTTAAGCTATTCCATAAGATTGAAGAAACAGGAATACTCCCTTCCACCTTTTATGAAGCCAACATCACCCTGATACCAAAAGCTGATAGGGACAGAACAAAAAAGGAAAACTACAGACCAATATCTCTGATGAACATAGATGCCAAAATATTAAACAAGATCTTGGCCAACCGGATACAGCAACACATCAAAAAGATTGTTCATCATGACCAAGTGGGATTCATCCCAGGAATGCAAGGCTGGTTCAACATCCGTAAGTGAATCAATGTCATTCACCAGATCAATAAAAGCAAAGCCAAAAACCACATGATTATCTCAATAGATGCAGAGAAAGCATTTGACAAAATCCAACACCCATTCATGCTCAAAACTCTACAAAAAATGGGAATAGATGGGAAATTCCTCAAGATAGTGGAATCTATATATAGCAAACCTACAGCCAACATCATACTCAATGGACAGAAGCTGAAAGCATTCCCCTCAGATCGGGGACTAGACAGTGCTGTCCACTGTCACCGTTACTCTTCAACATAGTATTGGAAGTTCTTGCCATAGCAATCAGGCAAGAGAAAGAAATCAAAGGGATACAGATTGGAAGGGAAGAAGTCAAGCTCTCACTATTTGCAGATGATATGATAGTATACATAGAAAGACCTAAAGAATCCAGTAGAAAATTACTGGAAGTTGTTAGGCAATATAGCAAGGTATCAGGCTACAAAATCAATGTACAAAAATCAGTGGCATTTCTTTATGAAAACACTAAATCTGAAGAAGAAGACATCCAGAAATCACTCCCATTTACTGTTTCAGCAAAATCAATCAAATACCTAGGAATAAAGTTGACCAAAGAAGTGAAAGACTTGTATGCTGAAAACTATGAATCGCTACTCAAGGAGATAGAAACTGATACCAAGAAATGGAAAGATATCCCATGCTCATGGATTGGAAGAATAAATATCATCAAAATGAATATTCTCCCCAGAGCCATATACAAATTTAATGCAATACCCGTCAAAGTTCCACCAGGCTTCTTTAAGAGAATAGAACAAACACTACAATCATTTATCTGGAACCTGAAAACACCTAGAATTGCCAAAACCATCTTAAGGAAAAGAAACAGAAATGGAGGCATCACACTCCCAGACCTTAAACTATATTATAAAGCCATCATCATCAAAACAGCATGGTACTGGAACAAAAATAGGCACACAGACCAGTGCAACAGAATTGAAAGCCCAGAAGTAAATCCCAACACCTATGGGCATCTAATCTTTGATAAGGGGGCCCAAAGGATTAAATGGAAAAAGGAGGCTCTCTTCAATAAATGGTGCTGGGAAAACTGGGTTGAAACATGCAGAAGAATGAAATTGAACCATTTTATCTCACCAGAAACAAAAATCAACTCCAAATGGATCAAAGACCTAGATGTCAGACCAGAAACAATCAAATACTTAGAGGAAAACATTGGTAAAACACTTTCCCACCTACACCTCAAGGACATCTTTGATGAATCAAACCCAATTGCAAGGAAGACCAAAGCAGAAACAAACCAATGGGACTACATCAAATTGAAAAGCTTCTGCACATCCAAAGAAACTATTAAACAAACAGAGAGACCCCTCACAGAATGGGAGAAGATCTTCACATGCCAGACATCAGACAAGAAACTAATCACCAAAATATATAAAGAGCTCAGCAAACTTAGCCGCAAAAAAGCAAATGACCCCATCCAAAAATGGGCAGAGGAAATGAACAAAACATTCACCACAGAGGAGATCCAAAAGGCTAACAAACATATGAAAAACTGCTCTAGGTCACTGATTGTCAGAGAAATGCAAATTAAGACAACACTAAGATACCACCTCACTCCTGTAAGAATGGCATACATCAAAAAGTACAGCAGCAACAAATGCTGGAGAGGATGTGGGGACAGAGGAACCCTTTTACATTGCTGGTGGGAATGTAAATTGGTACAGCCTCTGTGGAGAGCAGTCTGGAAAACTCTCAGAAGGCTAGACATGGACCTTCCATATGACCCAATAATTCCTCTTCTGGGGTTATACCCCAAGGACTCCATAACACCCAACCAAAAAGAGGTGTGTACTCCTATGTTCATAGCAGCACAATTCATAATAGCTAAAACCTGGAAGCAACCCAGGTGCCCAACAACAGATGAGTGGCTGAGAAAGCTGTGGTATATATACACAATGGAATACTATGCAGCTATCAAGAACAATGAACCCACCTTCTCTGACCCATCTTGGACAGAGCTAGAAGGAATTATGTTAAGGGAACTAAGTCAGAAAGATAGATGAGTATGGGATGATCCCACTCATCAACAGAAGCTGACTAAGAAGATCTGAAAGGGAAACTAAAAGCAGGACCTGATCAAATTGTAAGTAGGGCACCAAAGTAAAAACCCAGTGGTGAGGGGTAGACATGTAGCTTCCTGGGCCAGTGGGGGGTGGGAGTGGGCGGGAGGGATGGGTCACAGCCCTTTGGTGGTGGGAATGGTGTTTATGTACACTCCTAGCAAAATGTAGACATATAAATCAGTAGTTAATTAATATGAGAGGGGGAAATCAATTGTATGTCTCAAAGTTTCTCAAAAGACAAACTGAATCTTTTTAATATATAGGCTACGTATTTGATATGCAGACTCTCTCAAAAGCCTAGACCAAGTAGATTAGAAGTTTCCAATAGCACAGCTATATACAAGATACTGGGTACTGTACAGCAAACCATAACAAAGGGACTTTTCAAAGTTAACCCAATTAACAAACAATGTGATAATAATATTAACTATTGATTGTCTTTTTGAACCCTAAGACAGCAGGAACCTCACATCTTCACTATAGAGCCCCTACTTCCCCCAGTCCTGGCACCCTTGGATAGGGCCCACTTTCCCGTATGCATCTCCCAATCCAAACCAAATAATATTGCATCCGCCGATCACAACCTAACCAAAGCAACGATTGCCATCTCAACATGCTTCACCTCAGAATGTATCCAGAGACTTCACGTGTGGAATGACAACCCTTCAGCTTCATTACTCGTGTGAGACCTTTCCTTTAATAGTACACTCTAATTTCATCTCAGGTAGTTCACTTTCTAACAAAGTCCCATAACCTAGATATACACCAGTTTCTGTGAGAGAGAGCTTATGTTCACACATATCCATAAACTACTGCAAAATATATACCTGAAAGCAGGATTACACTAGAGTTTACAGTGAGTACCTCCCTAACACTTCCTCTCCACTATTCCAAGCTTGGGATCCATGATTGCTCAACAAATTGTTTGGCTTCATATGTTAACTCTCTTTTCAATCACCAGGTTCCAGATGCCACCAGGATGCTGGCTAGGCTTCCCTGGATTGAAGACCCCACCAATGTGTCCTGGAGCTCAGCTTCCCCAGAGACACACCTTACTAGGGAAAGAGAGAGGCAGACTGGGAGTATGGACCGACCAGTCAACGCCCATGTTCAGCAGGGAAGCAATTACAGAAGCCAGACCTTCTACCTTCTGCAACCCTCAAGGACCCTGGGTCCATGCTCCCAGAGGGCTAGAGAATGGGAAGGCTATCATGGGAGGGGGTGGGTTATGGGGATTGGGTGGTGGGAATTGTGTGGAGTTGTACCCCTCCTACCTTATGCTTTTGTTCACTAATCCTTTCTTAAATAAAAAATTAAAAAAAAAAAAAGATGTGTTCTTACTACTTAAAGATGTGTACTTACTACTTAATGCAAGTAGTCTGAAAAGATAGCTCACTTGTTTTGTCATTGGCATGACCCAGACATTATCACACTGAAGAAAACTTTGCTTTTGTGATGCCTTTTCTTTTCTTTTTTTTCTCTTCTTTAAATTTTATTAGTGACTTCATATTGATTTACAAAATTATGAGATAGCAAGGGTATTAATTCCACACCGTTCCCATCACCAGAGTTCTGTATCCTAATTCCCTTTTTTGGAAACTATAGTAGTTCTCCCGAAGTTGCAGATATGGGTTGAGTATTATTTCTATAACTATCTATCTATATTTCCCTCTTTTTGTTTTTTACATGGCAAGTCTTTCTATCCCTTCCACATGAACAAGAATGACATAGAAATGACAGTGAATAGTACTAAAGGATTTCTTTTATTGGAACTATAATAGAACTCAATGAAAATCTGCACTCCAGAGATGCAAAAACTTTGCACACCATAAAAATAAAATAATGAATTGACTGTCCATCCCAGTGTATAATTAGGGTGAGGAAAACGTACCCATAGTCTAGATGCTCCCTCCTAAGCCATCAGCCAACTTGTGTGTGATTGAAGCCTAGGTGTGAGAGCTGTTTTGTGAAACAGAAAAAGGGTGGATAAATTTTAATTATCAAAGTTAAATTTGAAGTTACTAAGACAGAATTTGAAGTATTATAATTTCCTGAAGCCATTCATCCAGAGTTCTACCACCAAAGGTAATGAGAGCAAGTAGTATGAAATACAGAAATAGAAAAAAAAAAACTATAACTTTTCTCAAACATATATGCTGTGAAAATTCTGATTTGGCACTTAAATGATGATAATAACAAATTTTATTTATTAGACAGTACCTTTATTTCAAGGCTACCTCAGAAAATGATAGATATATAGGACATAGGTAGATGATAGATTAGAAAAATGATAAAGTAGATGATAGATAGGTAGGCAGTATATGATAGATAGGACCTAAAATAAGATCTAAGGCTAATAGATTATTTCTCAAAGGTCAGTCTATTAGTCAGGGGCATAACACAGACCTAGACCATTGATCTTTGACTGGAAGTAGTTCTGTTAATACTTTACCACAATGTCACCTGCATTCAAAAACTTGAAAAATCACTGTAGAGTGATTTAAATAAATTGAAACATATGCCATCCTTAGGGGAAGATTACAACTCTGATAAAATCTAAGGGGGCCCCCTGGACACAGCTGTTTCAGGACATCCCAGATCTGGTTAATCACTGTCCAACTAGGCATTTTGTTTCATTCATTCATAGGCAAACATAAGAAGAGATAGAATATTTTACTCTTTTGCAGATTCTCCAAGGATGAAGGAGTACACAGAAAAGTTAATCAGACAAATCCAAAAAGTTATTTATATTGGATAATAGGACAAACATATTTATTTTAAAAAAAAGAACAAGCAAAACTATGAGTGCAGCATTATTAAACATATTGCCTTTACAAACTCAGCTTTTATGTATGTGGCTAAATAGTAGAATTATTAAAATTGCCTACAATTTCTGATATTCAAAAGGTCAGCAATTTTACAAAACTCCCAGAAGTGTAAAGGTCAATAATTCACTTTAGTAGTCATCAAATCAAATTATTTTTTAAATATTTATTTATTCCCTTTTGTTGCCCATGTTGTTTTATTGTTTTAGTTATTATTGTTGTTGTTGTTGATGTTGTTGTTGGATATTACAGAGAAAAATGGAAGGGAAAACAGAGAGGGGAGAGAAAGATAGACACCTGTCAACCTGCTTCACGGGATCCTTATTTATGCTCCTTTCCCACATTAGGGAGCTACTCTCTTCCCTGATCCAGCTTTCTTGTCCTTTTCCAGCCATGACATCATCTCCCCAGACAATAACTTGGATCCACCTGCATATCAGATTTCAGGCTCAAGGGGGAAAAAAAAGCTAGTATAGCCACAGGCCTTTGGAATATAACTAAAATATGCCTACTAGCTATCTACAAAATGGAGGACCCCCCCCCCAACTCTTTATCTGCACTATTCCAGCCTTTAGGTTCAACAATTTGTTTGGCTTTGTATTTTAACTCTCTTTTTAGCCACCAGGTTCCAGATGCTATCATGATGCTAACCAGACTTCCCTGGACAGACAATCCCACTAATACATCCTGGAGCTCCACTTCCCCAGAGCCCTATCCCACTAGGGAAAGAGAGAAACAGGCTGGGAGTATGGATCGACCTGTCAATGCCCATATTCAGTGGGAAAGCAATTACAGAAGCCAAACCTTCCACCTTCTGCATCCCACAATGACCTTGGGTCCATACTCCCAGAGGGTTAAAGAACAGGAACGCTATCAGGGGAAGGGATAGGATACAGAGTTCTGGTGGTGGGAATAGTGCAAAGTTGTACCCCTCTTATCCTATGGTTTTGTCAATATTTCCTTTTTATAAATAAAAAAATATTGAAAAAAATAAAGGCCTGAAGAAGGCACCATAAATTGTCTAATCAAACATTTACTACTTAGGCCTAGACATCCACCTATCATACCCCCTACTTCATATCCCTCTATCACTATATCTATTCAACTAATTATACAAAAGAAAGTAAAGAAGGGAAGGTATAGAAAAAATGGGAGGGGTCTGGCTGAAGGCACGTGTTACAGTGCACAAGGACCCAGGTTCAAGTCCCCAGTCCCCACCTGCAGGGAGAAAGCTTTGGAAGTGAAAGCTTTAGGAAGACACCCGCAGGTAGCTCTCAGTCTCTCTCCCTGTCACCCCCATCCTTCTTTATTTCTGACTGTCTCTATAAAATAAATAAAGATAATAAAAAAAGAAAAATGGGCAAGTATATGTAAATATAGATAGTTATAGAAATGATAGCCAGGTCCTATCCTTGACCTTGTGGGAACTGCTACAGTTTTCAGTGGAGGGAATGGGGACACATAACTCTGGTGGTGGGAATGGTGTGAAATTATACACCTATTGTCTCATAATTTGTAAATCGCTAATAAAAAAATTAGAAAGAAAGATATGTTTCCTAATCTCTTCTGACAGCATCAGCTGTTGGTATTCTTCATGTTGGTTTGACCCCCTTCCCCCGACCTCTGAGAGAAATGGTTTGGCCCTTGCTAGTTTTGAGCCCTGCTTTCTCCCCGCCCCCTATACTAAGGACGTCCAGAGTCCCAGCAGCAGCGGCAGAAGGAAAAACATGGGGAAGCACATGGTGTGGTGATTTGCCCATTCGTGAATAAAGATTAAACTGCAGCTTCTCAGCCCAGCCGTGTGTCCTCGAGTCTGTCTCTGTCTACCGCCACGATGCTAGCCTGGCCTGCTGGAGCCTCCGAAACATTAACAACAAATGGTGCCCACGTGGACCTAACCTGCGCATCTCTCAGATAAGGGAAGACAATTTGGCTACCTATGCACTATGACCTTCTCTTCTGCTTGTGAAGAGATCTCCAAAGGCCTCTGCCCTTTCTTCACAAGACTGTTTCGCTGTTTCTGGAACATTTATCTCTGGACCGCTCTGTGGTTTCCGCCCAACGCCAGTCCGCAGGAGCCGGCTTTCCACTGTGTGGCGTGGAGCATTGGGTGTGAACTCCCTCCACGCTGCTCGGCGCTGGGAGCAGGGCAGCAGACATGGCAGGGCCATGGGGCAGGGCCGCGGTGACCTATCATGGCCGCCACCCTGGGGCACCTTGGCCTGTGCCTTCTGCACGGCTGGCCTGCCTGCCCTCTTGCTATGAAGTCTGGACAGATCCCAGACCACCCGGAGACCGCGGGCTCCCTGCCGAAACTGGGCCCCCTGGCCGAGATCTCCAACTTGGGTCTGAAGGCAGACAAGCTTGAACATGCAGAGATTCATCCAGAGATCGCAACCTACAATTCCTAGAAGTGAAGCTGCACTGGAATGGAGCTGCTCGGGAAGCCATCTCTGGATGGTGACCCCCCCCCAACAACTAAGACAGTACAGATCTAAATTCATGTTTAAAATGACATGTCTTCATAACAAAGGTTTCTCTCCTTGTGTATTAATGACCATGTTTATATGTGTGTTTAAAGTTTGGTAACATTAACTTTAAGGTTAAAAATATAACTTTAAGGCTATATTCTTACCATACAGAGTTAAAGGAAAAAGGTTTTCAATGTAATTCTCATAAAGATAAAATTAACTTACATTTAAAGTCTGAGGTAAAAATTAGTTTAAATATCAATATATTTTAACTACGTTGGTCTAAACAAAACCTGCACACACCTAGGTGCATCTTGAATGGGTGTAACAAAAGGTTAAATAGACTTGTTGATATGTAAAACTCTCGATTACCTTCTCTATTAGAAATGGTAGATTACACAATGGCTATGTTAATGATTCTCATGCCTGAGGTTTTCTTTCCTTGATTCTTATGTCTACCTTTTCACATTCTATTGTTTAAACTTTAAACAACCTTAAAATCATTCTAAAAAAGACTTCTAATTGTAATAGAGTTATCAATTGTGATAAACTTCTAACCTGCTACAAGTTTGTTTCATAGTAAATAAATTGCAGCTGTCAGGTTCTCTACAGAAAAGCAGAATTCCAATGACTGACATTCCCCATCAAGACAGACGTTCAACAATTCAGCCCCTGGCAATTCTTCAGTGGACATCTGCTTTGGACTTCTATCAGACTCACTGGTACACCTCGAGCACTTTGCACAAAACTAGCGGCTTCCCTTTATGCTGCTGGGTTTCTCAAAGACTGACTGCAGCCATGCCTTGGGACTCTAGGCCTCACCCTCCCCCCATACTAGAAAATGCCCATTGAGGCAAGTACACCCCCCAGAGGCAGGAATTTTTTTTAAGCTGATAAAGTTTTGCCCAGAGGCAAAAAATGGCCCCCTCAGGCCTTCCCTTCACAGCACACTGGTTCTTGTTACTCACTTACATGTTTCTCCATGTTTGTGCCAGTTTCTTTTTTGAAAATGCCTGTACAATATAGGTTTCTGTTCACCCCACACCCCTGATACTGTGGTCATTTAGTTAAAAAGAAAAGGGGGAATATGTTGGTATTCTTCGTGTTGGTTTGGTCCCCTTCCCTCTACCTCTGAGAGAAATGGTTTGGCCCTTGCTAGTTTCAAGCCCTGCTTTCTCCCCGCCCCCTATGCTAAGGACATCCAGAGTCCCAGCAGCAGCGGCGGAAGGAAAAACATGGGGAAGCACATGGTGTGGTGATTTGCCCATTTGTGAATAAAGATTAAACTGTAGCTTCAGCAGGTTAAGCACAGGTGGCGCAAAGCACAAGGACCAGCATAAGGATCCCGGTTCGAACCCCGGCTCCCCACCTGCAGGGGAGTCGCTTCACAGGCGGTGAAGCAGGTCTGCAGGTGTCTATCTTTCTCTCCTCCTCTCTGTCTTCCCCTCCTCTCTCCGTTTCTCTCTGTCCTATCCAACAATGACGACAACAACAATAATAACTACAACAATAAAACAACAAGGGCAACAAAAGGGAATAAATAAATAAAATAAATTTAAAAATTAAAAAAAAAACATTAAAAAAAAGTTTAAAAAAAAAAACAAAACAAATAAACTGCAGCTTCTCAACCCAGCTGTGTGTCCTCGAGTCTGTCTCTGTCTACTGCCGCAATGCTAGCCCGGCCTGCTGGCGCCCCCGAAACCTTAACAACAATCAGCATTATTGTCATCCTTTGATATTTTTTATAATAGACATTGTATACAGTTTGCCATGAGACATACTGGCAAGAATATATATCACCTAAAGGATAATTATTGTCCCTTTGGCAACCTTTATTAAAAACATAAAAAAATTAAATTCAGTAAAGCATCAGGTTAACTAAGACTTCACTAAAATCCTAGGTGTAGTTCCTTCCTAATTTAAGGCCAGACCCCATAAGCCTAATATTTGTTTGGAAACAACAAATGACACTCAATGCTTTAATGACAGAGAGAAAGTCTAAGCTCATCAAATAAAGAAAGGACTACAAAAACTCCCTTTCCTAGTCACATCCTGTTTTTACACCCTACCACTTCCTTCCTGGAGAGTATAAATGCAGATGAATAAAGCCAGCATGGCATTGCACTGATTCCCAACTCAGCCAAGAGTCCCTGGTCGTCTGTCTCCTGCCTACAAAGCTAGCTCCACATCTGGCGCCCGAACAGGGACCAGCATAGATGGAACTAAATAAGGCCAGAAAAAAAGAAAACGCAAAGTACAACTTGGAACATTTACTGTCCTGCACCAAAACAAAGGACTGGCTTTGGAAGCCTGGTGCATGAATGTGGAACAGTATCTCAGCTGCCCATGTGAGAGTGTTTTGCAGATGCTTGTTATGGAGAGGAGAGATTGCATCCATGTGCAAAGAGCTGGACTCTAAACCGTTAAATCCCAGGAAGGTGATAAGAGAAAAAATAATAATGTAGCTATTCTCACAATGGGGGCTGGCTGTCATATTATCCAAATTATAAGCCTCTGGCCATATTGTTTTCAATTTTTTTTTAACTCTGAGAGTTCATTTAATTTCAGTATATTTTTTAGAAAGCAAAAAATAAAAAGTGGGAGAAACAAAGGAATATTCCGGCATTTTGTTGCTGTTTTATTTACTTTTATCTTTCTGTTTCTATGCATTTTTCAGGGCTCAAACCCAGGTCTCACACAAGCAAGGCATATGCTCTTTTAACGAGCCACTCCCATGGTCCACATGTCAGCAACAATTCCATAAGTAGACAGTTTGCTGATTCATTCAGTCACTTGGAAAAGTCACTAAGGACCCAGGCTGCATCTCTCTTTCCTATGTTGGCTTCTCATTCCCATGTTTTCCATTCTGATGACAGTATGACTTCCCTGGCTTCAAATGTCATGTTAGTGTTCCAGACAGAGAAGATGACATGGAACAAGATTTTTCTTCTTATAATTTTAGAATTAAATCCCCTTAAAAATCTTTATGCATCTCATAGAACAGAATAAAGTCACATGACCTCCCCAGAACAGTTACCCACACAGGAGAATGAAATTATGATAACTAATCATGGGACCATTACTCATTCCCGAGAGAGAGAGAACAGCAGAAAAAAATTAAACCATTTAAAAATAGCACAAAGAAATAAATTATTTCCCCATTTTTTAGGCCTGAAATTTTTTACCTGGACATAGTACCCTGACTCATTTTTCTATCTTCTATCTCTCATTATTCATGATGTTCCCGAAGAGTGTGTGACAGATAGTTGCCCTTGACCTTAACTATATCCATACCTAGGAGATAAGGGCACATTATTTCTCAGATTCAAAAGCAGAAAACTACTGAAGGTTTCTATCATCCAGGTTGTGAAAGAAGAAAAAGTTAATGATGAACTTGGGCTGGAATCTACAAAAGAAACCAACAGCAAACAGCAGGCATAGAAAATTGTCCTCTCTGCCTCTCCTTGCCTCTCACAACATCCAGGTCCACAGAGACAGAAAGTTCTCTATTGTTCTGATTTGTTTATCTTTTCTTTTGTTGTTGTTCCTATATTTTTATTTTATTGTAAATTATGACAGAGATACAGAGGAGGAGAAGGAGAGAGATAGATAAAAAGAGAGAGACCTGCAACCTACTCCACTGTTCATGGAGCCTCCCCCTATTGGTAGGGACCTGGCCTTGAGCCTGGGTCCTTGCACATGGTAGCTTGTGTGCCTTATCAGTTGTACTACTGCACAGCTCTTTATCTTTTCATTAAACATCCAAAGTACAAATCATTTGGGAAGAACTGAGACAAAGGAAAGCAGTAATCATCTGAAAAATCTAGTTATTATTATTAGCCAAGAGTTATCAGACAGGAATAAACACTTTAAGCCTCATCCTGACATTGAGGAATAAGGAAAAAGAGAGTGGAAATATTTAAATATCCTGACCATTAAGGAAAAAAGATAGAAAAACTGGTGCTAAAGCACTTAAAAATTTCCTTTCTTTTTTATTTTATTTTAAGCCTGGCCCCACTTTCTCATCCTGTACCATCAGTTGTGCTTCGCTATTAGGCTCTAAAGGCAAACTTTGGGTAGCTGTGTCCTCAAAGCATATGATAGAGCAGGGAAACGGGTATACATGAAACCTTTATTTTAATCCTCAATCAAGATTTTTCTTCCACTACTCTTTGGAAATAATATAATTTTATAAAATCTAGGGAACTCAGGATCTGAATTCCATACTATAACAAAAGAGAAAGAATGTCCTTTTATTCATATTCTGTTATCCAGAATTCATGCTATACCTGTTACTTAAAATTCTCTGAATGAATAGCACCAAAAAATTTGAACTCTATTAAATCAGCAAAAACATACACTAGTTAGTTCCTGTCAGAGGCACCATCCATAAAGGAATATATTACCATTCAATGAAGTTTCAACTGCCAAACACTCAGATGACCAAGATTAATAGCTAGCATCATCTTAATCTTCAAAAGGTACTTGTTCTTACTGTCATGAAAAATTCCTCTCCCATGTGATGGAGTTTACCCTGTAAATTAAATCTCTCAAGTAATGGAAGAAATAACCCATGACACTAGTGAGGGAAATTAAATTAGAGCCACTAATAGCAGGTCAGCACTGTCTGAGCAGAGGTAATGGAAGTGACCACATGAATGACAAACAGGTCTCCAGGAGACTGTGACAAGTGTCTCCCGGAGAGTGTGATGAGCATTCATCTCTGTGGCGAGCAATTCACAGTCAAGACACTAACATGTTTATAGTGCAGTTCGACCCCCATATATGCCAGAGCATGTCAACCTTTCTGAGGAGGATGTTCTAATTCCTTCTTGAAGGCCATTAGGATGAGTTAGAAATGATGCTTCCTGTTATCTGGGTAAATCAATTTCTCATCAACTAGAAACCTTTCTGACCAGAGCAGATGACCTTTAAAGACAATAAGAATTCTAAGACCACACTTTTCAATAACCGAAGTGTTAGTGGGAAACAAACACAAAATTGTTCCACAGTTCAACAATCTGAAGCTGGCAAGAACAAATGGAGTTATTTTAGCTTAGTTGTTAAGGCTTAAGGAGCACAGTAATATCAATGACAACATAACCTATGGTATGGGGAAGTTAAAATAATTATCTTTTACTCTATAGGTAGCCCTTCTGGACCTTAGCTGTGATTTACTTTGTAACACTCAATAGGGAGCACTAAACTTTTGATATAAACATAGTAATCAAGTAAACAGCACAGCTGTTAAAAATGGGGACAAGTTTTGGAAGCAGGAGTGGTATATGGATAGAAGAAAGCATTGAAAAATGACTTCTAGAAAGCTGCTGATGACTGATGGCTGAAATTTATTCTCTAAAAGTGTCCTTTACTCTGACATCAGAGTGTAAATGCTAGAATCATAGGAAATGACCTCCAATAAACAGAAATCTAAGGTTTGAAATATTGTCTTAATATTAGCAAACTAAAATACACACTTACCTTACTAGACAGCTGAAGTGATTCTCTATTTTTGTAATGGTACAATGTGTTTCCTAGACCTATTGTCTCTAATATAACTTACTTACATAAAGAAATTATTTTTGCAGGGCAGACGGTGACACACCCAGCTAAAGAAGCACAAGGACCAGCACAAGGACCTAGGTTGGCGCCCCGCTTCCCAGCTATAACCAGGGTGCTTCAAGAGCAGCGAAGTTTGTATGCCGGTGTCTGTCTATATCTCTCTTTCTATCTCCCTCTCCCCTTACAATTTCTTCTGCCCTACCTAATAAAATGAGAAAGATGTCCGCCAGAAGCAGTGGGTTCTGAGCCTAAGCGACAAGTCTATAGGGAAAAAAAAAAAAGGTTTTTGCTCAGAAAGATGAAAAATCGTACCCATGTGACAATAATTTTACTGTAGACCATTAGCTCCTCAATTAAATGAGAAAAAATAAGTCATCTTTGCATATCCTCTATTTAATTTATATATTAAGTATTGTTGCTTGTATTATTCACCATTTTTATCATTTATATTAAAATTAAGAAGCAACGTAAATATAATAGAATTTCTCTCTGTTTTCTACTTGAAAGAAGTGTTTCAATAATAAGCAATATAAAAATGGACTTCTTATTTTTAACAATTCACCTTTGCATATTTGTTCAAGAAAAGTACAAGCATTATATTTTAATAATCTATTTTACAGGTGAATAATGTTAAAGCAAAACCACAGTAACTGAGTCTGGAACAACAAATAAATGGCAAGTTGAAGTTGTTTAATAGCATAGTAACCTTTTTTTTTCAAGTTATTTTTTAAATCTATAATTAATCATGGTTTACAAGATTGTAAGATTGCATGACATAACTATACACCACACCCACCAGGAAAGCCCTGTGCCTCCACCCTCTGAATAATAACATCATCCTCACAAAAACATTAAAAATGCGGTTTTTTTTTTATTTCTGAGATTTTTGTTCACTTGCTTGCTTTTATTACTGTGCTCCTTAAGCCTTAACAACTAAGCTAAAATAACTCCATTTGTTCTTGCCAGCTTCAGATTGTTGAACTGTGGAACAATTTTGTGTTTGTTTCCCACTAACACTAGGCAGTCTAATTTATTTTTTCTAAAAATTTTGTTTATTTTATTTTATTTTTGAAAGAGATGAAGAGACAGAGAGAGAAACACCAGATCACTGCCCAGCTCTACCTTATGGTGGTGCGAGGGACTGAACCTGGGACTTTGGAGCCTCAGGCATGAGAGTCTCTTTACAAAACCACTATACTATATACCCCTGCCCTCTAATTTATTTCCATAGAGGTGTTCATAATATTCCTATATGAGCCTTTCTATTTACCCATCCATCAGTAGTTACAAATTCACTTCTCTCATTTCTGATGGTTTTACTCGTCTCCCTCTCTCTCTCAACCTCTCTCTCTCTCTCTCTTTCATCATGAGTCTAGCCAGTAGTTTATCAATTTTATTTATCCTTCTGAAGAACCAGTTTTTATTTCCCTAATCTTTTGAATCATATTTATGGCTTATTAATTTCTGTCCTCATGTGAACTATTTCCATCCTCCTGCTGACTATTGGGTCCCATTCTTATTCTTGCTCTAAGTTGTTCAGTGGTGATGTTAGATTGCTTAACCTGAAATCTTCCCTCCTTGCTAATCTAGGCCTATATTGTTATGAACCTCCCTCTTAGGACTGCTTTCATCAAGTCCCATAGGGTCTAGGAACTGGTCTCATCATTGTTGTTATTTCCCAAGTAACTTTTAAGTTGTCTTTTGATTTCTTCGGTGACACAGGTGTTATTCATAAGCATGTTGTTTACTTTGTATATTTTGTCATTTTCTTTTTGTGTGACTGATCTCTAATTTTACAGACTGTGATCAGAAAAGATACTTTTATAAGTCCAATTCCCATTCTTTTTATTTTATTTTATTTTATTTTATTTTATTTATTGAGAGAGATGCAGAGAGAGAGAGAAACACCAGTGCACTGCTCAGCTCTGGTCTATGGTGGTGCGGGGGATTGAACCTGGGATTTAGGAGCCTCAGGCATGAGAGTCTGTTTGCATAACCATTATGCTGTCTCCTCTGCCCATAATTCACATTCTTATTAAGACTTTCTTTGTGTCCCAACTTATTATGTGTTCTCAATAACATCTATGTCTACTTGATACTCACTTCTTTTAGGAAGAAATCTTCTGTATATACTTGTTAAGTTCACCTCATATAGGACTTCATTTTAAATGGAATTTCCTTGTTTTTGTTTGGTTTGTTTTCAGATTTTTCTGGGTCTGTTTTCTCATCTGTAAAATGAAATTATAAAAACAAAAAATTGGGGGTTGGGGAGCGGGTGGTGGCACAACAGGATAAGCACACATAGTATGGAAGCACAAGGATCTGGGTAAGGATCCCGGGTTGAATCTCCAGCTCCCCACCTGCAGAGGTGTCGCTTCACAAGCGGTGAAGTTGGTCTACAACTTTTCTCTCTCCCTCTCTATTGTTCCCTCCTCTCTTAATTTCTTTCTGTCCTATCAAAAAAAAAAAAAAAAAATCCAGAAAATAGCCACAAGAGCAGTGGATTCCTACTTCAGGCACCGAGCCCCAGTGATAAACCTGGAGGCAAAATAAATTTAAAAAATAATAGTAATAATAATAAAAAAACCAAAAAAATCAGCTATTTTTTCCAGTACTACCAGTGTTATTACTGGGGGGTTGGTGCCTACACAATGAATCCACTGCTCTTGGA
Source organism: Erinaceus europaeus (assembly GCF_950295315.1). Lineage (NCBI taxonomy): Eukaryota > Metazoa > Chordata > Mammalia > Eulipotyphla > Erinaceidae > Erinaceus > Erinaceus europaeus. The sequence goes on along the minus strand of NC_080165.1, from coordinate 135,922,753 downwards.
GCCTGTTTTTTTTCCTTTTATTTCTTTTATTTGATAGAATAAAGATAAATTGAGGGAGAAGGAGGAAATAGAGACACCGAAGCACCACAGGTGGGGGCTTGGGGTTTGAACCTACCTCCAAAAGCATAGTAATGTGTTTAACCAGGTGCACCATAACCCAGCTTCAAAAGAATAAAAATCTTATGATTCCTCTTTAGGAATGAAATTAAACATGGGGGTGGGGGGCTGTGGATACAGCATAATGGTTACAAAAAAAAGAACATTATGCTGAAAGAGGAGGAGGAGAAGAAGAAGGAGAAAGAAAGCTATCATACCTGAGGCTCAAGTCTCAGGTTCAATACCCAGCACTCCAATAAACAAGAGCTGTGCAGTACTCTGGTCTTTCTTTCTGTGGCTTTCTGTATCTCTCTGTGTGTCTCACTAAAATAAAATAATGAGGGAAAAGGCAGTGGCACAGCCAGTTAACTGCACATGCTACCAAACTCAAAGACCCAGGTTTGAGCCCTTCCTTCCCACCTGCATGGGGAGATGCTTCAAAAGCAGTGAAGCAGGTCTGCATGTGTCTTTCTCTCCCTCTTTCTTCCCACCCTTTTTCAATTTCTCTCTGTTCTATCTAATAAAAACTGAGAGGAGGAAGGAAAAATGGCCACTGGGAGCTGTAGATTAGTAGTGACAGCACTAGGCCCCAGCGATGACTCTGGTGGCAATAAAAGAAAATAAAATAAAGTTAAATAAAAGAAAAAAGAAAAAAATTCACATGGGTGTTATCAGATACAGTGAATAAAATTCATTTTCATGACTGACACTATTATAAATTAGAAAGAAAGTGGACCTATGAATTCAATCTTGTGAAATATAGATGGACCCTTATTTACTTCCAAGTACACACACACATAAAATAATTAAAAGCTCCCCAAGATATAACTGACTGGTTTTTGTATTTAATGAGAGAAAAAAGGGTTCCTCATTCAGCATGAGATAACATTATTTCTCTGAATTATTCATTTCTAATTACTGTTCTATTTTTATCAAAATATAACAGTGAAAATGGGGTTCTTTCAGATGATAGTAGCAGTTTTCTTAAAGCCCATCTTGCCTTTCATATGGAAAAATATCTCTCAGTCTCAATTTTGAAGCTAAATTAAATCAGAAACTTCATAACAAATATGAAATTAGATAAAAATAAGTCTTTCCTTATTGATAAAGACAATATAACTATAATCATTTATTGAGAGTCTTACATTTCCATTTAAAATTAACTCAGCAGAAAATCTTAAACATATCTATACTCCAATCATACTAAAGTATTTTCGTTACCTGTTAGACTTTATTTATGTTATTTTAGTATCTGGGGCTTCACCACACTGAACTTACAATAGAAAAAGAGGGAGAGATACAATCACATAAAAACTTCCTCCACCAGTGTCTGGCAGGCCCCTGCTCCATCCTCCATTGCTGACATTATGGCCTATTTACATAATCATTGTTTTGCCTGATCTATCTTCTTTCTACCTCAAGACCCGCCCTGCCTTCAGGGTATTAATTAATCCCACCTGTTAAAACCTTCGCAATAGTTGCTAAGGGAGTTTCTACCATTAGTCTGCTCTTTCTTTTTCTCCACCCCCTTTCCTAGCTATTTCCTTTTCTGACTTGCCACTTCTGGTTTCACAATATGTAAAAGTGTTGTCTCTGATCAATAAAGATGTATTGCATTCCTGCTCTGCCACGTGTTTCTGGTCTCTCTCCCGCGTTGCTGAGTAAGCAGCAGCCCAGATTGGCTCCAGTCAAGTTCTCTCCAACCCAGAGAGCACGTGCCCAGGAAGAAACACCCTCACGCTAACCCAGCACACCAGGATGATGGGAATCAGACTAAAACTTGATCTGAGCTCATGAAAATGAAGTTATTTCATTCAGGTGAGATATCTTGCTGGCATATCTGTTAGATGATTTCAAAACCTTTTTTCCTTTCTCAAAAATGTCCACTCAATTTGATGGTGTAAGAACCTGGTGACAATATGTTAGAAAATGAAAAAAATATATATATATATATCAAATTTTAACAGAAAGTTTTGCTTTAAATTGATTTATTTTTAATCTTATCTCTCAGTCTTTATTTGAAGATATACATATATCATTAATGTGCAATCTGATAACAAATTTTATTAATTTATTTCTCTACTGTAGATATTTATAGCATTTTAATTAGAATGCCACAAAATAACTAAATTTTTATTCACTAATATGTAAAGGGATTTGATGAGATAGATTGTCTTTTTTCTTTTTGATAGAAAAAGCATCTGCAGTGCTGCTTCACCACTTCAGAACTCTGGTAGTGGGAACTGTATGGAATTATACCCCCTATTATCTTATAATTTTATGAATTAATATCAAATCACTAATGAAAAATTAAATAAAATAAATAAAAATTCAACACAGAGAAAATATTGGGTTCTATTTTCTTTGAGTTTCTATCCTATTGTAAATGTTAGGCTCAGAGGCCAAGGTTTAGCTCCGGGGTAAGATATGTGCCATGCTAAATGCAGACCCAAGTTTGAGGTTTGAAACCTGGAAAGAAACCCTGCCAGTGTTTTATCTCCCTTTCTCTCAATCTCTCTCTCTCTCTCTCCCTATCTCTATTTGAATGAAAAAGCAGACTGGGAGAAAAGAAATTGTGATAGTATAAGCTTTCACTTCCTATAAAATAAAGGCTTTAGGTTGTCAGTAAGTTAATATAAAGAAATTAAGAAACTTAGATGTTGCTAATTATTTGTGACACATTTGGTGTAATAAGGGTGGTTTAAACATCATGGCTAATTATTTGACCTGTGTAGACCCCAGCAATCCTTGGAGAGAACAGCTAGAATGAGTTAGGTTAATATGTCTGCACATATTCCCTTAGTTGGAATCCCAGTTACTTCCTTTCTTGCTGTATGCAGGACAAGTTACGTGGTCCTCTAAACCTCCGTTTCTTTTACAGTAAAGATGGAATAATAATTACTTCATATAATTTATGGTGAGAATTAATTGTGTAGTGCATACAAAGTATGTGTAATAGTGCCTGGATCTTAGTGTGTGAATATTCAGCAAAATTGGCTTTTATTATTACTACTGTCAGTATAATAAGTATAAAAGCAGTGATGACTATGCAGCAGTAATTGTGTGGATAGATTTTAGTTACTTCCAGAATAGAAAAGGAATTAATATTCTTAGAATGAAATTTAATTTCTGACTTTAAACCTGGAGTATCTAGTGCAGACATATTAACCTAACTCATTCTAGCTGTTCTCTCTGAGGATTGCTGGGGTCTACACAGGTCAAGCTTCAGTCACAGTCTACTGACTGTAGAAGTTTTGAAATTCCTTTTCTTAACTTCTCTTTCCCACTTTCAATCCCTTCCTCAGGCTTGAACTGACCTTATCCCCTCTGGAAAATTCAAGAAACATCAATCACAGATAAAGATTCTGATTAGAAGAAACTTATGGCTGTCTTCATTAGAATTTAGTAACCCCATTATCCTTAGGATGGGGTAGAATGATTTTATTCTCTAATCCTGGACAGTTGAGTTGTTCTTTATAGTAAAAATATAAGTGAGGCTAAATACCAAATATGATTTAATATACTTCTGGGAAATGAATCTTGAAGTCTTACTTTCTCTAGGCAGAAGTATAGGAGAATGCCTCTTTTACATTTTATTTTAAATAAATAGATACTACTGTAAAGGAGGTCTCTGAAATAGACCTTCTCTTTCTTTACATAGTCTTATTTCCACCACATAAGAACAACTAAAAGAAGTTCTATAGGAATGAAATGAAATGGTAAAGAAACAAGTGATTATAAAGGGCCTTATAAGTCAAATAAAGAATTGGGGATTGGCGGGGGGTGGTGGTGGTCAGGGAGTGGTGTGCCCAGTTAAGTGCACATAGTACATGCATGGACCCGGGTTCCAGCCCCCACTACCCGCCTGCAGGGAGAATGCTTCATGAGTAGTGAAGATGGTCTGCAAGTGTCTTTCTCTCTCTCTCTCTGTCTCTCTATCCTGTCTGAGTTTCTTTCTGTCTTACCGAATACAAAGGAAGGAAGCAAGGAAGGGAGGGAGGGAAGGAAGGAGGAAGAGAGGGAGGGAGGGAAGGAAGGAAGGAAGGAAGGGAAGAAGGAAGGGAGGGAGGGAGGGAGGGAGGGAGGGAGGGAGGTAAGGAAAAAAGGAAAGGAGGGAGGGAAAGAAAGAAAGGAAGGATGGAAGGAAGGAAGGAAAGGTGGGAGGGAGGGAGGAAGGAAGGAAGGAAGGGAAGGAGGAAGGGAGGGAGGGAGGTAAGGAAGGAAGGAAAGAAAGAAGGGAAGGAGAGAAAGAAAGAAAGGAAGGATGGAAGGACAGAAGGAAGGAAGGGTGAGGGGAGGGAGGAAGGAAGGATGGAAAGAAGGAAGGAAGGGTGGGAGAGAGGAAGAAAGGAAGAAAAGAAGGAAGGAAGGAAGGGTGGGAGGGAGGAAGGAAGGAAGGAAAGAAAAAAGAAAGAAAGAAAGAAAGAAAGAAAGAAAGAAAGAAAGAAAGAAAGAAAGAAAGAAAGAAAGAGGGAGAGAGAAAGGAAGAAAGGGGTTGGATGGTAGTGCAGCAGGTTAAGCGTAAGGATTAGAGCCCCCGGCTCCCCAGCCTGCAGAGGCATTGCTTCACAGGGGTGAAGCAGGTCTGCAGGTGTTTATCTCCCCCCCACTCTACCCCCGTCTTCCCTTCCTCTCTCTATTTCTCTCTGTCCTAACCAACAACGGCAACATCAACAACAACAATAACTACAAAAATTAAAGAAAGATAGAAAGAAAGAAAGGAAGGAAGGAAGGAAGGAAGGAAGGAAGGAAGGAAGGAAGGAAAAGAGAAAATGGTCCTCAGAATCAGTGGATTCCTAGTACCAGCACAGAGTCCCAGCGACTGGAGACAAAAAAAAAAAAAAGGGAATGGGAATATATTGTTGCCATTTACACAAAGAAAATAATATGATCACAGTGCCATATACAGTGAAGGAAAATGACTATTTGGTGGTACATGAAGTGTGTTGTCACTTACTTTGGAAAATGTGAAAGTGTGTTTTTGGCAATAATCTTGTAAATCAACATTTCCTCAATAAAGTAATCTTAAAACACATACCCCACTGCTCCCCCATTTTGTATCCCATCTCTATTGATGGGGTATCTGCTCCCTTGTACCTATGGCTGATAGATTTTCATCACTGACATCAGCGCGATCTTACCTCTCTTATATATATATCACTCATCTCAGTTGTCCCCTAGTACATTACTCATCAGTATGCCCCTACTTTTTAAAATCCAACAAGACACTCAGTACAGTACCGACACAAAAAAGTGGAATAAGACAGGGAATAGTAGATCAATTGTGCCAAGAACTATGTGTAAGAGATCCAGATTCAATCTACCACCAATAGCCAGAGCTGAGCATAGCTTAGATTTTAAAAAGAAATAGACTGGGAAAGCAAAATAGCTCACTTGAACAGTGTACTTCTTTTCTTTGTATTCAAGTATGAATACAACCCAGTTTCAAGTGCAGCCTCCCAGACTGCATTGAAGGAAGCTTCTGTGCTGTGCTATTTTTCAGTCTTTCCTTAACTTTCTACATCTTTGCATCTATAAAGTAAAAATATCAGGGTCCAACTTTCAGAACTGGGTTTTAAGTAGATCATAAATAAATATAATAGACCATATGACTTTCTAAGATCATTTGATAGTCTAAGAGCGTTAAACTAAAAGATATTTATTGAACTTTCATCATAAAATCAAAACCATTCTACTGATACAGCTCCAACAAAAATATATACACCTTTACAAGCATTCCAGTTTGTCCTGCTGTCTTTAGTTACAGTCTAAAACCATATTAGTGTTAAGGAAGAAAGATTTATGAGGTAAAGCCAAGGAGGAGGGGAAGGAACCACATCCAAATTCCCCCTCCTCTGTCTTTCTCTAACCCTAACCCTGCATCTAGCCACTCAATCAGGTCAGCTTTCAAGCCAGATGTTTCTTTGTTATTCAGTTGGGATATACAGCTGGCCACTGCTATTCAGGGGTAGAGGCAGATTCAGGTTGGTTTTGTAAATGTCTATGAGGTGAAAAAAGAGAAAAAAAAATAACAAAGAAGTATTACTATCCAGAAACACCAATATCACACACAACTTCTAAAGAAAACAAATAACTTCAAACTTTATTTTAAAAGATTCATTGGCCATTAAGCTTCTCAAATCACCCCCCACAAAGAGCAGGGCAAATGGATGTCAATTTTTCAAACCATAACCCCCATTAGTGTCCTCTTCTAATATAGTCTCCTCTGCATACCTGCATACATTCCTGTCTTCAGAGTGTAAATGTGGTAAAAGCCCATTTTGTAAAGCTGAGTGTGTCTTTTCATTCCAGGATTTGCAAACTAAAGTTCTTTTTCTAAAGACGTGGTTAAAGGTCAAATTAGAACTCCTTTTTTCACTTAAATAGATGTAAACAAAAGTTCTTTTCTCAATAGTAATAGACAATAATATATGCAAGCTAGAGTTCTTTTATTTTAATAATAGCAGATGCTATCTAGAATTTCATATGAATAATTTTTCATCTCTTCTTGCTTGGTTACAAGGCTGGCTTTATAAATGTCCAATTTCCTACACTGCAGTTGGCTTGGTTACACTACTAGATAAATATTACAAGGAGCTATTACAAAAAATAAAGCCAAGCTAGCATGGGCTATTCCACTGAAATCTAGAATTGACAGTGCCTCAGATTTCTTCTTTACATCTTCAGATTCCCATATATATATGTGTGTGTGTGTGTGTGTGTGTGTGTGTGTGTGTGTGTGTGTGTGTGTGCTTTAAAACAATGCAAAGCAAGATATACATGAAAAACTGAGATTCAAAAACAAGTTAATGGACAAAGGTCATGACTGACAGAGAATTTGTTCCTTCTGCATTTTACCTTTAGGGCATAACAACAAGATATTGAAGTATTAGGCTGAGATTCAGAGCACAATCTCCCAATTTATATAATGGAAAGGTAGGTGCAGTGACTGAAAGGAAAGTAAAAGAAGGAACTAGAACTGAATGCCTTAGGGAATGAATATTCACACACTACATGTGTGAGGAAAAAGAAAAAGACCCATTCAAAGGGTTATAGGTTCAGTTTTTTTTTTCTTTATTAGGCTTATAGTCAACAGTAAAATACAGTAGTTTGTACATGTGTAACATTTCTCAGTTTTCCACTTAACAATTCAATCCCTTCTAGGCCCTCTTCTGCCATCATATTCTAGGACCCAAATACTCCCCACCCCACCCCAGAGTTTTACTTTGGTGTAATATACCAACTCCAGTCCAAGTTCTGCTTTGTGTTTTCCCTCTTATTTTTAGTTTTCAACTTCTGTCTATGAGTGAGATCATCCATATTCATCCTTCTGTTTTCTGACTTATCTCACTTAACATGATTCCTTCAAGCTCCATCCAAGATGAGCTGAAAATGATGAAATTACCATTTTTAATAGCTGAGTAGTATTCCATTATGTACATAGACCACAACTTTCTCAACCACTCATCAGTTGTAGGACACCTGGGTTGCTTCTAGGTTTTGGCTATTACAAATTGTGCTGCTATGGACATAGATATACACAGATCTTTTTGGATGGGTGTGTTTGGTGCCTTAGGATATATTCCTAGGAGAGGAATTGCAGGGTCATAGGGTAGGTTCATTTCGAACCTTCCTAGAGTTCTTCAGATTGCTTTCCATAGGGATTGGACTTCTTTACATTCCCAGCAGCAGTGCAGGAGGGTTCTTTTGTCCCCACAACCTGCCCAAACTTAATCATTGCTACCGTTTCTGGTGTGTGACATTCTCACAGCAGTGAAGTAGTGTCTCCTTGTTGTCTTTATTTGCATTTCTCTGACAATCAATGACTTGGATCATTTTTTTTCATATGTTTGTTGGCCTTTTGGATCTTGTATATGGTGAATATTCTGTTCATATCCTCTCCCCATTTTAAATGGGGTCATTTAATTCTTAAACAAACACAAGACCAAAGAAGGCAATGGCCAATGGTTTGGATATTACTTGCCTCATTGGGGGAATCAATTTTTATTTAATTTTTAGCAGAATATATCCACAAAAATTTTTATCAATCACTAACTATTTCCTAAAAGTTAATATAAAACACCCAAAGTAAAAAAATGCTAAGAAAAAGATAAGAGAAATAAAAAAATAACTTTTGATAATGATGTAACATTTTTAAGGTTTAGATGTACCGTACCAATTTAAGAGCAGTTTTGTGACTGTTCTTTTCTGTACCTTTCACGTGCATTTTCACAGCCCAACCAGGGCTCCATTAATATAATAATTATGTCCAAAGAACCAGCAATGATATTTCTTAGCATCATACCACCTGCTCCTTAGGAAAGAAACCAAACACACATACAGAAAGAGAGAGTACTATAAAGTGAATGCCATTGTAGTCAGCATATATAAAACATTCTGTTCAATCAGACTCAGATTTCATTGTGGCCCAACTCCCTGAAAGCACTGCCTGAATTGCCAGCATTGGCTTTGAGGAAATTGTGACAGAATAGCCACAATCAATCTCCAGTGGTAGCATCCAGCCTCTTAGATACTGGTTGTTTAATCCTCCAGCGTGGCATTCTGTTCCTAGAGGGTGTCTGTCTCTGTGCCCATTAAGCTCCTGCCTCCACTGAGCCTGCCATTTGCAGCCATCATTTGGGGGCATTCCAACCATTACTTACACTAATTTCAAATATCCTGGGACTTAGTCCAATGTTAAAAATGTATTGTTTTCTAAAAGATCCTCTTAATGTGTCATCAGAAGACTAATTCTCTCTGAAAGAATAATTATCTAGCCCAAGGGCACAGAGCAGAGGTTTCCATTCCAAATAATAAAGCAAATTTAAATCCCCAAATACAATAGCTGTTGTTGTTTCTGAACTAAAACACAATTTTGGATCAGAATCCTACATCTTGATTTGACTCAATGGCTCGCCACATATGAATTCCAGTTGAGAGGCATAACAAAGAAAATAATAAGAAGAACCTTACTCCTTTCAATTCAGAGAGAGGAAAGCAGTGTTCGAGGTCCTCCTGACATTTTTAAGGCTGACTCTGTGTGTGTGTGTGTGTGTGTGTGTGTGTGTGTGTGTGTGTGTGTGTGTGTGTGTATGTGTGTGTAACTGGATTTTTATCTTATGTATAAAACCCTGCAAGTGTTAAACTAGTCATCAACAAAGATAAAAGAATTTAGATCTGTGACAGCAGACTTACAAGTTACATGCCACACACATTTTATATGAGCAGCTCCGTGTTCTGAGGAGAAGTATGTATTTGAACATTCACTGATGGAGTAGACAGTCCAAACTCCCAATCCACATCTATACAGTATCGATTATACTTGCACAATTATGCTAGAGGGATCAAGTTTGGAGTGAATTGTGTTTTTTGGTGGGTAGTGTCTCTATCTAGTTCCTAAAAAGGGGAAAATAATGTGTAATTGCTACCTGGCACACAGAGGGCTAGACACCTTCAATTCCTGACCAAAAAATGAAGACCTTTCCCACACAAGGGTTCTGTATCTGACTTGAAACCAGACACATACTTGTTTTTTTCTAATAAACTTGTGACTTTTCTTTTAGCCTATGTACTTGTTCAGTGTTTATCTTTCATAACAGTCATCACTGTATTAAAAATTAGAAAAGATTTGCCCATTTGTTTTGTTTATATTTTACTTATGATGGAAATTATGCAGTATTCCTCCTCATTCTGACTTACTTGACTTACAATACTTGCACAAAGTTGTACAGTGAAAAGAGTTGTACAATGAAAACTGTAAGACAATATTAAAAAGAACTAGAAAAGGATACGTACAAATAGATAGTCTGTAGTCATGGATTAGAAAGTTAACATTGTAAAATGATAATCTTACCTAAAGCAATATATAAATTCAAGGCAATCCTGTCAAAATTAAAGGTACTTTTCAAAGAAATAAGATTAAAATGCTAAAATGTATAGAGAACCACAAAAGTCTGTAATAGCTAAAGCTACTCTGAGAAAGAGCCAAAAAATAGAAATACTACATTCCTCAACTTCAGATTCCACTATGAAACCATGCAATCAAAACAGCATGGGTGTAAAAAGCAGTCACACAGATTGCTAGAATAGAAGTGTGTGTGTGTGTGTGTGTGTGTGTGTGTGTGTGTGTGTGTGTGTGTGTGTAAATTTATAGCATAGGAGTCAAAAGTATACAATAAAACAAGAAAAATATGTTTAAAAAATAGTGTGCTGGGGAGTTGGGCGGTGGCACAGCGGGTTAAGCACAGGTGGCGCAAAGCACAAGGACCAGCGTAAGGATCCCGGTTGGAGCCCCAAGCTCCCCACCTGCAGGGGAGTCGCTTCACAGGCAGTGAAGGAGGTCTGCAGGTGTCTATCTTTCTCTCCCCTTTTCTGTCTTCCCCTCCTCTCTCCATTTCTCTCTGTACTACCCAACAACGACATCAATAACCACAACAAGGGCAGCAAAAGGGAAAATAATAAATATTTAAAAAAAATTTTTTTAATAGTGTGCTGATAGGCTAGTGAGATAGCATAATCATTGTGCAAAAAGAATTACATGCCTGAGCCACCAAAGGTTCTATGTTCAATCCCCAGCACCACCATAAGCCAGAGATGAGCAGTATGCTAGCAAAAGAGGAAGAAGAGAGAGACGGGGAAGAAGGAAAGGAGAAATACAGAAAGAAAAGAAGGGAAGGAGGAAAGAGAGAAAAAAGGAAGAAATAGTGAGAAAGAAAGAAAGAAAGAAAGACAGAAAGGGAGGGAGGGAGGGAGGGAGGGAGGAAATGAGACAGAGATTAAAGAGAGAGAAAAGAAGCAAGGAGAAAAATAATAGTGTTGGGGAAAATTGGACAACATGCAAGAAATTGAAATTATCACTATCATATACTATACACAAAAATTAACTCAAAATTTTGGAGTTTCTAGTTACTTTTTCTCTCTTTTCTTATTTGTTTGTTTGTTTTAAATTTGGAGCCTCAACAAGAAAGGCTTTTGTATAATCATCATGCTATTTATCTCACTGGACCTTAGTTATAATTTAACATAATGCTTCAAGTAGTGAAGGAGGGATGACAAACATTTCCAGTTCACAAATTACAAATAATGAAATAAAACTTGGTCTAGTCATTTGTGGGAATAGCTTTCCTCTTCACATTCTTGGTAATACTAAGACAGGAATGATTAACAATGAAACAAGCTGTTTTTCTAAATTTTCATAGCCTTTATTGGTATGATTAGCACTCTCTCCACCAAGACATTCTCAATAGCATCATTTTTCACTCACATCTCAGGTATGCCACAACCTGCTCCCACCCTACTCTTGAGATAAAAAGAACTACAAATTTTACTTATATTGCACTAATAACTATATACATATATATATATATGCATACACACATATATCCGTATATATGTCTGTGCTAAGTATTTAAGAACATTATCAAAATTGTGTTCTTACCAGGCTGATTTCTTACTCAGTTCAAAATGTTAAAAAGAGCAATACAAACTGATGTGAAAAATCACATAGCTTGTAAAGCCTACCGGAACCAAACTCTGGAAAGACCATTCCACATCTATACAAGAGATTTTATGTTAAAGTTTCCAATTTGGTGGTGACATGTCAGATATAAGCAGGCCTGCAAGCTTTTGCCAATCATGCTAAGAAAGAAACTACTGAATTCAAATGTTCTGCCTTCTATGACAAGAGCACCAATTATTTCCTTTGCGTATTCAACTGGAGTGTGTTAATAAGTCTGAGTCGCTCTGAGAGAGTCATAAATGTGTAGGTTGTAAATATTTACTGGAAGGGGCCTTGCTTGTGATTACTCTATCTGAGACACATTTTTACAGAGTTGGTGAAAGTCTGGGACTTCAGGTTCAGTTTAGTTTATTTACATCTTTACTCACTGTGAATTTGTGGAAGATGGAATAACAGTATTCTCCAAAATAATAGCAAGGTTTGGATCTCATCTTAATCACAATTCTACTCTGAAATTTATAGCAGTTTTCTATATAGAAGCATGTATGTAATTTTTGAGAATTTTTTATTTTTACATCTTTTCAAAGATCAGTAAAAATGGAATATCTGTTTTACAACTGAGACACCTGAAATCAGAAAGATTACATGCTTCACCATAAATCTCCTGGGAAGTGGGGTTAATGGTCCAATTGTTTTTTTTTCCTTTTGAATGGAATCCTTTGAATTTCTATATTTCTTTTTTAAATGTTATTAATTGTTACTATAATCAACACTAGTATTACATAAAGCCTGAGAGTTTGCAGTGCCTTTCAGCATCTGTTTTCACACGGCAGTCGAGTGAAGCTTGAATAGGATTTATTTTATTCCATGTGGTGTGGTTGAAAATTCAATGTACCTAGGTTAGAGTAGGCTGGCATCAACTTGTCTTTGAAATTGTAATATTTATTTGACTATCTCTATATATACCTCTGAATGGAAACTATTTATTGTAGAATATCAGAATTTTATCAAAAGCTGTGTGTTTTTTTGTAATTATTTCTAAATGCCTTTGGAATACTTCCTGTCTTTTCAGCACAACATCCAGTAATCAGCGGAAATAAGAAGCATAAGATACATTCCTGACTATCAAAAACTTACACTCTAAGGCGGAAGGAAAAGGGAACTGCAAGGTAATATACATAACCAAGATAAAAGAGATAAAATTCAACGCAGCATAAAAGTAAATGTGAGTTTAGTGAAAGCAAACACCTGTTTGAACCAAAAAATAAAGGAAGTATCATCTGATAAATTACTGTGAGTTTAGAATCTTAACAAAGCCACCTCTGACATAGTATACATGTCCTTTGACGGGCTAATTTTATTCTTTTGTGAACCTCAGTTTAATCACCTATAAAATGATGATAAGATCATGCTTTTTAGTGAGATTAGGACTCTATCAGTCAACAGGCACATAAACTGCCTAACAGAGCAAGACCACCCCAATAGCAAAGTTTATAGCACTAAAGAGATGGCATGGAACCTTTCTCACCAAATCTCATATCTCATCATTGCATAAACCTCAGAATGGCAAAATCATCAACAGTAAAGGAATGTAAAGATCACCTTGCTCATACTAGGAGATCTTATATAATCTTAGGTTAAGTGATGGTCTGCCTCTAAATTCTGCTTCTAAGACCCCTTCTGTTGCATTGCTTGATGCTGTGGTCTATTTACACAATCATTGTTTTGCCCGCATTGGTTTAATCCCCACTGGTTCACCCCACTGGTTCGTGCTCTTTATCCACTCTGCCCCCTCTCCTAGTCACATCCTGTTTTCCACCATTTAATCCCCAATGGTTCACTTTTTCCTTCTCCCCACTCCCTATCCTACGTACATCCTCTTCCGACCTCACACTTCTGCCTCAGGAGATTTATAGGACAGGATTGTGATTAGAGATAGCTAGCTTGCACTGCATTCCTCATTAGTAAAGATTGAACTGCATCCCACTCAGCCATAAGTCCCTGGTTGTCTCTCTCCCACCTGTGAAGCTAGCCTGGCAGTTAAGAAACCTGAAGAAACAAGTTAATTAATATATTTGTTATACTACTGTGTTGAGAGAACTTTAGAAGCATAAAGAGCTTACAGCACAGAATATGTTTTTGTCATATCAGATGTCAGGCACAGAAAAAAAAAAAACAACTAGTACAGTCATGGGCCTTTTGGAATAAAACTAAAATAGGCTTACTAGCTATCTACAAAACAGAGACCCCCAAATCTTCAACTGCACTATTCCATCCATTAGGTTCATGATTAGTCAGCAACTTGCTTAGCTTTATATGTTAACTCTCTTGTCAACCAGCAGGTTCCAGATGCTACCATGATGCCAACCTTATTCCCCTGGAGAGACAACCCCACCAATGTGTCCTGGAGCTCCAATTCCCCAGAACCCCGCCACACTAGGGAAAGAGAGACAGGCTAGGAGTATGGATCAACCTGTCAACACCCATGTTCAGCGGGGAAGCAATTCCAGAAGCCAGACCTTCCACCTTCTGCACTACAAAATGACCCTGGGTCCATACTCCCAGAGGGTTAAAGAATAAAGAATAGGAAAGCTATCAGGAGAAGGGATGGAATTCTGGTTGTAGGGATTGTGTGGAGTTGTACCCCTCTTATCCTATGGTTTTTGTCAGTGTTTCCTCATTTTATAAATAAAAATTAAAAGAAAAAAGAATATGTTGATGTCCAAATAACTACCAAGGCAAGAGTGGCAACTGGGAGAGTCCCAGGATTAGAAACTACTGTTTTCAGATTGTAAATAATGAACTAAAATGAGATACATCTGCATGTAAAAAATTAGTTTAACTTAGAGTCCAAAGGGTCACTCAGATATATGCAAAGAAAAACATTTGTTCCTGGATGGGCAAAAGTACTGTGAGAACATTTTGTTTTGTTTGAGACTAAAAGGGTAAAATGACTCACATATTTCAAATTAGGCTTTTATTACTTAATTTTTATTGGGTCTTTAAGATGATCTCATCTTTCAAGAAAAATACAAATGCCCATCTGAGACTAATTTTTAGAACCATGTAACCTTCTAAATTGAAGAAAGAGGCAAATAACTAGAACAGAGTCATCACATGCATAAAAATTAAAACACTCATAAAAAGTCTCAAAAAGAACCAAAGTCCAGAACTAGGTGACACGACTAGTTAGTTCTATAAAACTTTCGAACAAAACCATTATCCAGCCTGTTCAAAATATTTTAAAAGAATCATAGGGGTAATAACACTTCCCCAAAATATTGTATAAAGACATTATCACCCTGATCTCCAAAGCAAAAACAAAAACAAAAAAAGTCTGACAAACAGAAGCTATAGACCAATAACACAGTCAGCATAACTGTAAATAACCTCAATAAAATATTTAAAAATTAAATTTCATCACATATAAAGAGCATCCCGCAGTTGCAAGGATGGTTTTATATGTCCAAATCAACTAGTAAAGTGTGGGACATAAAAAGAAATATAATTACATAATTATATCAAAAAATGAAGAAAAACATTTGGCATCCACTTATGACAATAGATTGGGAACACAAGGAACATATCTCAACATAATAAAGCTCATGTATGACAAATCCATTGATATCATTTTTAATGGTGAAGCTACGGAAGAAGGGCAAACGCTAGAAGAAGAATGGTGAAGCACTTGCCACCAGGAACCTGAAAATACCATCACTGAGAAGGAAGTGAGTCTGGAAAACACCAGATGAAACCAGGTACTGTTTCTCTTATTTGAGAGAGAAAAGGAAAAAAAAGGGAAGAAGTAGTAATATATGTAGGGGTGACTTAGAAAGCAAGTGAAGACAGGACCATTGAAAAAACAAGAATATGGTGGTCGGGTGGTAGCACACTGGGTTAAGCACACATAGTACAAAACGCAAAGACGAGCACAAGGATCCAGGTGCAAGCCCCCAGCTCCCATTACTTCACAGGTGTTGAGGCATGTCAGCAGATGTCTTTTTCTCCCCTCTCTGTCACCCCCTCCCCTCTTAACTTCTCTCTGTTCTAGCAAAAAAAAAAAAAAAATCATAAAAATAGCCACAGGAGCAGTGGATTTGAAGTGCAGGCACCTAGCCCCAGCAATAACCCTGAAGGCAAAAAAAAAAAAAAAAGGAATGCATATATCATATTAGCCCCTATCTGTGACTTTAAGAGAACTAATTCAGTTTTCGATGGAGAGGATGGAGACACAGAACTCTGGTGGTGGGAACTGTATGTAATTATACCCCTATTATCTTACAATTTTGTAAATCATTAAATCATTAATAAAAATAAAGTTTAAAAAGAAGATATATGATGTACTTGTAGTCACTTGAAAAAATGGCTATCACTTATCATTAGGGAAATGCAAGTTCAAAATACTATCCAATATCACTTAACACCTGTGAGGATGACCTATATCCAAAAAGGAATTCTGATTTATTCTTGGTGAGAATGTGAACTGGTGTATACTCTATGGAAAATAGCTTGGCAATTTTTTTAAAAACTGGGAATACCATATGATCCAGCAATATCATATCTACATGTAAATTCAAAGGTTATGAAAACACTAATTTGAAAAGATATGTGCACCTTATATCCATAGCTGTACTATATTCATGGTAGCCTAACTATAGAATCAACCCACTAACAAATCACTGGATACAGGAGTTAGGGAATATATGCTCAAAGAATACTACTCTGTCATTAGAAGGATAATTTGTGACTGTTGGAGTAAAGTGGAGAGATCTAGATCTAGTAAAGCAAAATAAGGAAGAAAAATAAAAGACAGCTGCAAGATGGCTTTACTCATATGCTGTATATAAATAACTATAGCAAATAGGTGACAAAGACAACAAAACTAATTCTTACTCAGTGAGCACTGTTATCAAAGTTCAGGGGCTCCAGTAGGCCGGGCTAGCTTCGAGGTGGTGAACAGAGACAGAGACTTGAGGACACACGGCTGGGCTGAGAAGCTGCAGTTTAATCTTTATTCACGAACAGGCAAATCACCACACCATGTGCTTCTCCATTATTCTCTCTCCCAGGCTGCTGCTGGGACTCTGCACGCCCTTAGCATAGGGGGCGGGGAGAAAGAGGAGCGCGAAACTAGCAAGGGCCAAACCAATTCTCTCAGAGTTGGGGGGAAGGGAACAAACCAATATGAAACATACCTACAATTCCCCCTTCTGTTTTTAACTAAATGACCACAGTATCAGGGGTGTGGGGTGAACAGAAACCTATATCATACAGGCATTTTCAAAAAAGAAACTGGCACAAACATGGAGAAACATGTAAGTGAGTAACAAGAACCAGTGTGCTGCCAAGGGAAGGCCTGAGGGGGCCATTTTTTGCCTCTATGGGCAAAACTTTATCAGCTTAAAAAAAAAAATTTCCTGCCTCTGGGGGCATTTTCTAGCATGGGGGGAGGGTGAGGCCTAGAGTCCCAAGGCATGGCTGCAGTCAGTCTTTGAAAAACCCAGCAGCATAAAGGGAAGCTGTTAGTTTTGTGCAAAGTTGTCCAAGGTGTACCAGTGAGTCTGATAGAAGTCCAAAGCAGATGTCCACTGAAGAATTGCCGGGGGGTGAATTGTTGAACGTCTGTCTTGATGGGGAATGTCAGTCATTGGAATTCTGCTTTTCTGTAGAGAACCTGACAGCTGCAATTCACTTACTTATGAAACAAAACTTGTAGCAGATTAGAAGTTTACCACAATTGATAACTCTATCACAATTGGAAGTCTCTTCCAGCACAATTCCAAGGCTATTTAAAGTTCAAACAATAAAATGTGGAAAGGCAAACATGAACCATAGAAAGAAAAAGGCCTCAGGCATGAGAATTATTAGCATAACCATAGCGCAATCTAACATTTCTAATTGAGAAAGAATTTGAGAGTTTTACATATCAACAACGTCTTTTTAACCTTTTGTTACACCCATTCAAGATGGAGACACACCCTAAGTGTGCACAGGTTTTTTTTTTAGACCAACTTAGTTAAAATATATTGATTAACTAATTTTTACCTCAGACTTTAAATGTAAGTTAATTTTATCTTTATGAGAATTACATTGAAAACCTTTTTCATTTAACTTTGTCTAGTAAGAATTTAGCCTTAAAGTTACATTTTTAACCTTAAAGCTAATGCTACCAAACTTTAAACACACACATACACATGGTCTTTAATACACAAGGAGAGAAATTTTTGTTATGAAGACATGTCATTTCAAACACGAATTCAGATCTGTACTGTCTTAGCCATTCGGAGAGTGCGTTGTCTAGCGGTGGCCTCTTGGGCAACTTCACTTCTAGGAATTGTAGGTTGCAATGCTGGACGAATCTCTGCATATTCTAGCTCGTCTGCCTTCAGACCCGAGCTGAGGATCTTGGCCAGGGGGCCCAGTTTTGGCAGGGAGCCCACGGTCTCCGGGTGGTCCAGGATCCATCCAGGCTTCATAGCATGAGGGCGGGCGGGCCAGCCTTGCAGAAGGCGCTGGCCGAGGTGCCACGGGGTGGCGCCAGGATAGGCTGCCGTGGCCCTGCCCCATGGCCCTGCCATGTGAGCCAAGCAGCGTGGAGGGAGCCAGCACCCAATGTCCCGCGCCACGCAGCGGAAAGCCGGCTCATGAGGGCTGGCATTGGGCTCCTGTGGGCTGGCGTTGGGCAGAAACCACAGAGTGGTCCAGAGATAAATGTTCCAGAAACAGCGAAACAGTCTCGTGAGGAAAGGGCAGAGGCCTTTGGAGATCTCTTCACAAGCAGAAGAGAAGGCAATAGTACATAGGTAGCCAAATTGTCTTCACTTATCTGAGAGATGTGCAGGTCTGGTCCACGTGGGTGCCATTTGTTGTTAAAGTTTGGGGGCTCCAGTAGGCTGGACTAGCTTCACGGCGGTGAACAGAGACAGAAACTCAGGGACACACGGCTGGGCTGAGAAGCTGCAGTTTAATTTTTATTCACGAACAGGCAAATCACCACACCATGTGCTTCTCCATCATTCTCTCTCCCAGGCTGCTGCTGGGACTCTGGACGTCCTTAGCATAGGGGGTGGGGAGAAAGAGGGGTGCGAAACTAGCAAGGGCCAAACCAATTCTCTCAGAGTTGGGGGTAAGGGAACAAACCAATATGAAACATACCAACAGAGCACTATGCTGTTATCAGAGTAAGAAGGGGAGGGATGAGAGAGCAATGGCTAGTGGTTGGTTTTCATATTTTTATAGATAATATTTCAGTGACTATAATGAGTCTGAAACACATATTGGAATAGAAAGCTGAAATTCCTACATGATTATGAGACAGTAATCTATCAATAAAACAAACATGGCCATGAAGAAATACCTATCTGAGTTTTTCCCATGTCTGTGACATAACAGGTGATATTCTATGAGTTTATCACCGAACTGTTACCAAGGAAAGAAAATGTCATAGCTTCATTCAAATCCCCAGAACCTGTGAATACATTATGTGGCCAAGGTACTGTGCAGATATGATTAAATTAAGGACTTTATGAGTATCCTAGATTATCTGGGTGGGCCCAACAGAAGGAGAAGGATTCTTGTATGAATGATGGAGGAGTGTCAAAGTAAGAGCTGTGAAAATAGAAGCAGAGTTAGTGAAGGAGTTGACAGGTCCCTATATTGCTGGGTTGAAAGATGCAGCAAACACCTTCTTTAAAATTTAGCGTTTCTGTAATACTAAAAATCAGAACACTTCATTGAATAAATGTTGACTTAAAATAATATTGTCATTACAAGTGTGCAATTTCTCATCACCCCATGATAGGCATAAGCACAACATACACTCTACCAACTTGTATTCTTCCTCCACCATAGGAAATTGGGTCTCAACCCCCTATTTTCAACACCCTGCTGACTTACTCCTTTAGAGTCCTTAGATCTGCTTGCAATAGAGTGTGTCTGAATAGTTTTTTACCCTGTATTTTTCCTTTCTATTGTTCCCACCTTTGAGTGACATCATGCAGCACGGGTCCATTTCCTGGGGAAGGGTTTTAACAAAGAATGAAGACTGCCTTTGGAAACTGGGGAAGGTGACATGTGTTCTCCCTGGTGCCTCCAGAAAGAACCATCCCTGCAAAACTCCTCAATCTACTGAGACAGATTTAGGTCTTCTGACCATAATAGAAATGTTAGGATAAAATGTTTTAGGGTACTGTTGATGGTAATGTGTAAAAATAACAATAGAAAACTAATAGAGAAGGACTCCACAACCCAGTTGTTACAGAGAGAAGCTTAAATTTTTGCCAAAAGCAACCAAATGTAAATCAGGAAAGGAGTCTGTCTCTAACCATTATCTGAGCTTATCATGTTTCTCGGGCTAAAGCCTGACATACAAGCTGTTTCAGTTCCTGTATAATAATGTAAGCCTGTGGTGGAATGAATCTACACTATTTTGAATGTACCATAGTCATTAGTTGTGAATTTGTGATGTGTTCTCAATCTTGCCATGCAAATGGTCCAGGGAGGTTCATGACAGCCAGAGATCATACAATAAACAGCATTCTGTTTACAACAAATTACTTTTGTTTCTTTCTTTCTTACTTTTTTTTTTTTTGCCTCCAGGGTTATCCCTGGGGCTGGTGCCTGCACCACGGATCCCTGCTCCTCAAAGCCATATACTCCATTTTGTTGCCCTTTTTGTTATTATTGTCGTCATTGCTGTTTCTGTTGTTGGATAGGTCAGAGAAAAATCAAGACAGGAGGGGAAGACAGAGTGGGGGAGAGAAAGACAGACACCTGCAGACCTGCATCAGGCCTGTGAGGTGGGGTGCTGGGGGCTCAAACTGGGATCCTTATGCCAGTCCTTGTGGTGTGTGTGTGTGTGTGTGTGTGTGTGTGTGTGTTTCATTTGATTGAGGGAAGGGGACGATAGAAAGATATAGAAACACCTGCAGCACTCCTTAACTGTTCAAGAAACTTTCCCTTACAGACGAGGACAGGGGGCTTGAACCCAGGGCCTTGTACATTGTAACATGTGTGTTCAACTGGGAGTATGACTACCTGGCCTCACAAAACTTTTCTAAACTGTTTATTTTACACTATGAAGTCTTCATTTGTGTGTGTGTGTGTGTGTGTGTATGTGTGTGTGTGTGTGTGTGTGTGTGTGTAATTTAATAGTGCAAAATTCTTTTACTGGTGACTATCTTCACACACTCAATATTTTTACTTCAGAAGTAGTTTCTGCGTTCAACAGTATCAATAAGGGAAGAGATATGAGGACCGAAGAAATAGCTCAGATGGTAGTGCATCTACAGAGCCCAGACACCAACCATGGCCTGTTGCTAACAATTTAAAATCCAGGCTGTTGAAGCCTAGGTTCCAGAAAGCAATTTCTGCTCCTAACTTCAGGTTCACCTAAACTCACCCCTATCTATTTAGGTAGTCTCCCACCTGCATAAATGGGTTCCCCCAGAATAAGCCTCCCTGTGGGCCTAATGAGGACACTGCCATATTCTTGAGATATAATTTCTGATTCTATGAAATGTTACTAGCAGACCTTTCATGACTGGCCAAGCTCCTTTCATATTGTCTGTTAGAGATCTACTGTCTACTACTGGCACTAGACTATGATGCAGTGACATGATCAGAAAGAATTTCCCTTTTTTTTTTTTTTGGCTAATCATACTGTCCACGGATGGAAGCACCTAAAAAGATTAAAGGTCGTGTGAATATGTAGTAAATGGCTAAGAAGTTATACTCTCGATGAAAAATTCAGTGTTAAAATGCATGAACTATGACCCAGACAAAAGTTCTCATGGAATATAGAGTGATGCTATATCACACCAGTCCATTATGCAGAAATATCAATGCCAATGATGTTGATGAATGACCTAACACAGCACAAATGGCGAAATGCCATTAGAATGTCAAAATTTCAGGTTCCGAGGCAGAAACTATTATCTCTCTAACTAGTCTGAAGGACCCTAGAGCTGCACATCAGACTTTCGAGTAAGCCATCATTTCACCGTTTCACACTCATAAAGAGCCTCAAGGTTGCTCTTGCCTCACCGAGCATGAAATATTTCACTGATTATCACTTTGAGACAGATTTAACATTTTTAATGTAGCTCCTAATGCACAAGATGAATTCTCCTCTTTTAAATTCACTAATAGAATCAGAGACTTCTGTCCCCACAGGGCTCCTGAGAGGTCATCCAATTCAGCTCTCAGTCTGCAGGCAGATGTACACTTACTCTCTCCGAAGTGTGAAAAGCTCCCAGGTTTTAGACCTTTCAGTCAGGATAGTTTAACAAATTCCCTCCATGTCTATGAAATTTTAATAGCTATAATGGTCAGAATTTTTTTATCTTTTCTTTTCTTTTTTAATCTATTTATAAAATTTAAAATATTGACAAGACCATAAGATAAGAGTGGTACAATTCCACACAATTCTTACTACCAGAACTCCCTACCCCAACCCTCCCTTGAAAGTTTCCCTATTCTTTATCTCTCTAAACCCAGGATTATTATGGGATGCAGAAAGTATAAGGTCTGGCTTCTGTATTTGCTTCTCTGCTGAACTTGGGCATTGTCAGGTCAATCCATACTCCCAGCCTGTTTTCTATCTTTCCCTAGTGGTGCAGAGTTCTGGAGAGGTGGGGTTCCAGGATACATTAGTGAGGTCATCTGCCCAGGGAAGTCAGGTTAGCATCATGGTAGAATCTGCAACTTGGTGTCAGGAAAAGCACTAAGATTTAAAGAAGAAAAGAAATGTCTAATATTCTGGAACCTAAAGGCAAGAATATGACAGATGGGTCTCCATTTTGGAAAAAGCTAGTAGCTCTATTTTAGGTATATTCCAAGGAGTCCATGACTTTACTAATTTTTGCCTGCTCCCAACTGTTAACATGTAGGTGGACCAAAGGTATTGTCTGGGGAGATGGTGTCAGGGTTGGAAATAGAACTAGAAAGCTGTATCTGGGAAAAGAGTAGCTCCCCAATATGGGAAAAGTATATAAATACCATTAACTGTAAACCCCATCAATTTGATCTGGGGCCCATATTCTGTGCAGGATCCTGTGTAACCTCTGCATCCCTGTAGGTCTGAGCTTGCATTCTATGGTCATAGCTAGGAATATTCTAGGTTGCACCCATTGCCAAAACTATCTTCCTTATGTGGTCGAGAATTTTGGTCCAACCTCCCTTCAGAGAAAGGGGCAGCCCCTACCATTGCTGAGCCAAACTGAGGGCAAGGTCCTATAGGGGCCCACAAAGGGGTCCATCATGTTGTTCCTGATGGAGATGACCAGTGATAGTGGAGAAAGGGATCTGTTAGAGGTCGAGGCCCATCACGTCTGTGTGGCAATCCCAGGATTCCCTGACTAGGGCCCTGGGAGGTGAGGTGGCCTAGCAGCAAACAAAAAAGCCATCTTTAAAGTGTGCTGGTCTTTTGCCCTTATCCAGCTTTTGTAGAATTTCTTTTTACCTTTAGCCTTAACCCTTATGCTGCACATCATAAGGAAATTCCACATACTCTTGATTTTATTGTTGTTTTTTTTTTTTTTTTGGTATTCCTCTCTTTTCACCTTACCCAATAGTAATTCTCATATTTTATCATATTTACCTTTCTCCTTAGTAAAGAGTTGCACCTCAGAGACTAGATGTTTTATATGTGCACCTTGAACTTCTAGCAAGATAACAAAACTACTGCCTGTATGCCCCCACCCCAATACACTAGTGCCATTATTTAGTTACATTGCAGAATTAAGATAATGATTCAAAGTGTTTCTTCAGTCTTCTAAGACAGTCTTGGCCAATAAGAGCTGTCAGAACAAAGGGCCACAGTATTCAAATATTATTCCATCCCATATATTTTACAAGGTCTCTAAGAAGAAATTTTACTTATACACCATGCAACAGATATATGTGGTTACTTCTCTCCATTACCAAACCTTGGAAGGAATATCAAAAACCTTCTGAGGTCATAATTCACAGAGCTTCAGATCTATCACAACAATATTCATCCATCACATGCTTTTGACAAGTGTATGTGACCTGGTCCAGCAATCAGGCAGTTGCAATAAGCTATTGATTAAAATAGAGCTAAGCCATCTCAAAATCTATTGTCTGACCCTTTGTGTCTGGCTTAAGTTCAGGCAGTGTGCTCAAAACCATGTCCATTGTGTGACAGCATTTTTTTTTTTTGCCACAAGCATTTTTACTTTGTTCCTAATTAGTCATAAGGCCATTTTGATGTAAAAGAGAGAATAACTGGTTGACAATTTGCTTTGACAGTTTGCCTTCAAGTTTGGTTACAAGATTGTTCCAGTTAGCAACATTATTGATGAGTTTATCTAACGGTCAAGTAAGAATGATTTTTTTTCCTACAGAGTTGGTTTATCACAAATCACACTAGACTGGAGGATGTGACTGAGGGTCTCCAAGGTTCAGAGCAGAGCCAACATTTCCCATAAAGCTTTGCAACGTGTATTAATGGACAAGAACAACTAACTATCAAGTGGACGAATCCCAAGAACAAAGCACCACGTAGAAGATTTCCACAAGGTTACAAACATGCAGTCGTCATAAGTCACATAACCACTTTCTTTTGAGATTAAAAGAAAAGGTGCTTTATTCTTCCATTGCATCTATTTATTATATTACATGGTAACTTTGGTAAAGATAGTATTGTATAAAAAGATGTTGTGAGGGCGGAGGGTAGATAGCATAACGGTTATGCAAAGACTCTTATGCCTAAGGCTCCAAAGTCCCAGGTTCAATCCCCCGCACCACCATAAGCCAGAGCTGAACAGTGCTCTGGTTAAAATAAAATAAAATAAAATAAAATAAAATAAAATAAAATAAAATAAAATAAAAATAAAAAGATGCTGTGTCTAAATTACATAAATGATATGGTCAAAGTCTATTGAGAATGTCTAGTCATTTATTTTACATTTTCCATAGCTTTGCAAACTTTTTACTTTGGTAGGAAAGCTGGGAAATCATGTGAAATATCTGCATACTCAAATTCTAAAATCTTCTAGCACATTATGTAGCAGTCAAAACCAAATTTAACATCAACTTTAAACCAAACAACAACCAGTTATTTCTCATTTATGATAAAGTTGCTTATGGTCAATTACCTATGTAACAAAAAAGTCTTGTGTCTAACACTCACACTGAAGCTGGAAAAAAGTTGTTAAAATGATCAAGTTGGTTTATGCATTATTTCATGCTACCAGATAGTTATTTGAAAAGACAAATTAAATGTTAAGGATGCTTCTTTGTAATGTCAAGCTATTAATGATATTCTACTCATATGTAGTAAGTGCTCACTTAATATTATTAGTAGATTCTTAGAAATTGAAACTTCAAGCAAAACAATGTATAATGGAATCCATTTTACCATAGACCAACTGATAAAAAATAGAAGTAAATTCCAATGGCATATTTATTTTCACAAGAACATCACCAAACTTCTAAAACAAACAAAAAAACCCACTTCTAATAGTAATGTATAATTTGTATTCATTTTTAACATGTTTGTACCAATTAGATAAGAGCAAGTGAAAACACAATGAAATATCACTGCATATCAATTAATATGACCAAAAGTCACAACAGTGATAACAGCAAATGCTGATAAGTATGTGGAGCAAAAAGAACTCCTATTAAGGGAGTCGGGTCATAGCGTAGCGGGTTAAGCAGAGGTGGCGCAAAGCACAAGGACTGGCATAAAGATCTGGGTTCGAGCCCCCAGCTCGCCACCTCCAGGGGCGTAGCTGTTGATTATTACATACAACTATAGCTGAGTAGGGAACTTCTCTCATTCATTATGTCCTTTAAGAAGAGTGTTTAATAAATTAATGGACTTATTTCAGCTAAGCAAATTGTCTATAGTAAATAGTGATGATGATAATGATGATGATGATAGAACAGTTTGTTGAAAAACTAAAACAAATTAGTCTTCAAGGAAACTCAGCTCGGGTCCTTTCCTCTCTCACCATATGCCTTTGTTCCTGTCAACTGACTGACCAGCCAGTCTACTTTTGGACTCTACACCCACTGTTCACTCATCTTGGCCATGTGGATGTCTCTCTTTCACACATCACACCCAGGATCTATTACTTCCATATCACACATTCACTGGTGCCCAAAGCAGAGGACTTACTGCTTCAAAGTTCACATAGCATCATTTTATAAAACGCTGAGCTGTGCTTTTGTATTAATGGAATTCACCATCCTCTTAGTAATTCTACTTAAAAATATCTCTGTAATTTGCTTCCTTTGTCTGGGTTCTTTCTTCCCTACACTCAGTCCAAGATTTCATGCATTCCTGCATTTTGCTGACATTTGCTGATCATCATGCTTGGATACCAAAATGAATAGGACCTGTGCTCTCTCTGAGTCATGTTTCCCTTCTTACTTGACTATATTCACAGTTCCTCTCTATTCTCTCTGCCGCTAACTACCAAGAATCCACAAATCCAGTCATATATAAATATGTCACAGGATAAAGACAGAGAGATATTGAGAGTGAGGGGGAGATAGAGAGGGAAAGAGACAGGGGCTGGGTGGTAGTGTACTAGGTTAAACACACATAGTACTAAGTACAAGGACCTGTTCAATGATCCTGGTTCTAGCCCCCAGCTCCACACCTGAAGGGGATGAAGCAGGTCTGCAGGTGCCTACTTTTCTCTATCTTCCCCTAAAAAGAAGAAGAAGAAGAAGAAGAAGAAGAAGAAGAAGAAGAAGAAGAAGAGGAGGAGGAGGAGGAGGAGGAGGAGGAGGAGGAGGAGGAGGAGGAGGAGGAGGAGGAGGAGGAGGAGGAGGAGGAGGAGGAGGAGGAGGAGGAGAAGGAGAAGGAGAAGAAGAAGAAGAAGAAGAAGAAGAAGAAGAAGAAGAAGAAGAAGAAGAAGAAGAAGAAGAAGAAGAAGAAGAAGAGGGCAATGGATTTGTGGTGCAGGCACTGAATCCCAGCTGTAACCCTGGAGAGAGAGAAGGAAAGAGACAGTGACACCTGCAGCCCTGCTTCATCACTCAGGAAGCTTTCCCCCTGCAGGTGGGGACCAAAGGCTTGAATATGGGTCTCTGTGAACCGTAATGTGTATGATCAATCAGGTATGCCACCACTCAGCCCCTGCTATCAATTTCTTAAAAACAAATTTGAAAACACTAAGCAGAACTTGGAATAGAGTTGGTGTATTGTGCCAAAGTAAAAGACTCTGGGGTGGGTGGGGGAAGGGTTCAGGTCATGGAACATGACAGCAGAGGAGGACCTAGTGGGGCTGTATTGTTATGTGGAAAACTGGAAAATGTTATGCATGTACAAACTATTGTATTTACTATCAACTGTAAAACATTAATCCCTCAATAAAAAATAAACAAATTTGTTATCATTTTGAGTCTCAAAAAGTATTCTTCCTTATTCTCTAAATAATTGAAATAATCAATTAGCATAGCACAGAAGAACTTTTATGTTCTGATCCTAAAAGTTAAGACTTTCAAGCCCAGCTTAAAAACCACTTTTTTGGGACACCCTACACAGGTTCCCAACTTTTGTTCTTGCTTATAGGCATTCCCACCTGCGATGCCCTTTTCTCTCTTCCATTGTAAGATTTTTTTTTTCATTCTGCAAGATATACCTGAATATTTTCTCTTCTGTGAAACCTTTATCTTCATCATCAGGGGAAATTAATCATTCCTTTCCTCCTATGTTCATGATGGTTTATCATTTTTCCACTTAACTGTACTTTCCAAATCCTGTATTGCATTCTTTGATAAGGATTCCCTACATCCCTAGATCCAGCTAAATATTGTGGTCAATAAAAAGTAGTAGTAAACATGATTACTTTATATAATAAAAATATCAATCACTCTAAAAATAGATTATAAAAGAACGGAAAGAAAGCAGATGGGATGTAATGAAATATTTCAATATTTAAGTGTTTCATATAAGCATTGCTATTTAACTACATAGGATCTGCTATTCCAAATAGAACAAAGAAACCTCTTCTTAATACTGATTCTTAAGTCCAGGCATTCCCATCAGACATAGATAAAGATAGGGATAGTCAGACCAGACAATGACACACCAGGTTAAGTGCAGATGTTACCACGCACAAGGACCCTGGTCCAGGGGAGGGGGGAAGTTTCATAACCAGGAAGCAGTGCTGCAAATATCTTTTTATCTCTCCTTCTCTACCCCCCTCCCCTCTCATTTCTCTCTGTATTATCAAATAGATAAAAATTTTTAAAAGAAAAAAAACAGGGGGGGGGCATGTGGTGGCACACCCTTGTAAGCATACATATTGCCAAGACCAGGCTTTGAGCCCCCCCCCACCTGCAGGTGGTCTGCTTCATAAGTGGTGAAGCAGGTTTGCAGGTGTCTTTTTCTCTTGACTCCTTCAATTTCACTCTGTCCTATCTAAAAAAAAAAAAAAAAAAAAAGAAAAATGATAATAGGATGGTGAAATAAATAGATATGCACTGTTATACATCGAAATGTATTTAAGTCAGTATATCTGTGCACATAGAAATATATTTAAGTTAGTGTATCTATGCACATAGAAAATTTATATGAATAGATGTTCATACCATAGCCATATAATTTATCCCCTCTGGGAAACCCACCCTCACCTCACTTAATGCCTACTAACGGCATCATTCAAGAGCTGAGAGGCTGAGAAGAATTTTAACCAGACAGCAGCTTTCAAGAACATCTGACTTAGGAAACTGACTAAGACAGTTTTAATATTCTCCTCAGCTGAACTAAACTTTAGATGGGCTTCTTCCTGACTATAGGTCCCCACTTCTCCTTCCTTAGACTATTTGTTCTAGATAGCTTGCAACAGTAAATTCTTCTGCTGCCGCTCTGAGATAAAACCATCTTCCCTTTGCCAGCTTTACAAGTCAGGAATGCCTCACGCCAGAACCTGGAAGCCATCCCTTTGAAATGCTGTCATCAAAAAAAGATGGTGCCTGCCTGTCAAGATAGCTCACTTTGACAGTGTACCTATTTGCCAGGTATACAATGTAGGTTCAGACCCAACACCCACCACATTGGAGAAAACTTTGTTGTTTTGGTAAATTTACTTTTCTGCCTCTATCTCTTTGTAGCTGCAAAAAAAGAAAGAAAGAGAGAGAGAGAAGAAGAAAGGAAGAAGGGGTCTTTTTGGGACTGGTGAATCTCTGGTAACAATAAGAACAACAAAAATAAGAAAGACAGTCTTCTTCTAGCGTTTGCCCTTCTTCCGTAGCCAGTCAACAGCGTCAGGTTGAGCCTGATGTAAAGTTTCGAGACCTCCTTTGAATCTGGAGAGGTGGCAGTCGTTGACTATGTGGGTCATAGTCTGTCTGGAGCCGCAGGGGCAGTTCGGGTCGTCTCTGGCTCCCCAGCGATGGAACATAGCGGCACACCGGCCATGGCCTGTTCAATAGCGACTGAGGAGGGCCCAATCATAACGTGCTAGGTCAAAGGCGGGTTGATGCTTGCAGGGGTCTGTGATGAGGTGCCTGTTCTTTACCTCAGCTGACTGCCAACTCTGCTTCCAAGAGTCTGGAACAGAGAAGATCAGTGTAGGCGTAGGAGACCAGATTGGATGACGAGACGTCAAGCATTGAACAGGGTGGACTCGAAGAGCAGGACCAACAGCTTGAACGCTGTCAGGAGCTTGTTGCTGGCTTTGAAAGTGACTGGGATCCATGTGGATTCAGTCGGCTAGGAAGGATCGTCAGTTTCCCCAATGAATGGGTACTCACGGGATGCACCACGGGAAGGTCGATCCAATGCATCCCAGAAAGACAGTGCCCTTACCTACCACACTATGGGGAACAGGGTCTTAGTTTAATAAATGCTGACTAGCAGCCAAAGACACAGTGAACAGTGATGATGCCCTTTAACATCTTCCAGTAGTTTCCCATCAGCTTATGCCAACACTACAACTTTCTGATATTCTGTTTCAGTGGAGTTGAATCTCTCTCCCTTATTTCAACAGTATTGAATCCCTTTTTATTAAGTAGTAGCCTTTTCTTGTTTAACTTCTCCAAAGTGATTTTCCTCTGACAAGACAGCTGAGCGAATCAGTGCACTGCTGCTGACCATTAAGGGAGGGGAGTTTCAGTGTGTCATCCTCTATCATCCTTTGATAAAGTGAAATTGGCATGACAGGTTGTGAATGTTCCCCACCTCCAGGATCATATGGTCATATTAAAAGGGTAAATGAAAGAAAGGTATTTTATTTTGTTGTTTGGGGGGGATTAAATTCAACTGAAGAAATAGTCTTAACTAGATAAGCAGAAATTTCTTCTGAATGCAAGTTTTGTGTCAAAATCTTCCCTTCTATTTTTTCTCACTAAAACCTAACTATGATCAAACTGTTTTGAATAAAGAAAGTGGGATTGGAACTTTTGGTGGGTGGTGGGTGTGGTGTGGCACTGTTCTCTTACAGGTAAATCACTAATTAAAAAATATAAAGTGTAATTTGTGTTTACAGTTTAGGAAAGGAAGTGGCACCGATAATTTATTTAGACAGCACAGCTATGTGACTTTTAGCCTGTCAATACATCCACAATATCCACCAATGAAGCACAAAACTCTCTGAGGCTGTCATGAAGAAGTAGTATATCTGCATTTCTAAAATGTATTTTTCTAATATTATATTGGAATTTTATAGCCTACTTTCTCCCATTGTCTACAGTACCGAACCAAAACAAAACAGTCAATCAAGAGACTAAATTTGGCAATACTAATTGCTGGTGATGTGTATGTAGGAGTGGGCTTAAACCGACAAAGAAGATGGAAACAAATATATTCAGAATGACATTCAAGAATTCACAAAAGGCATGTTATGTGAATCATTTTATGAAATGTATTTGAGTCAGACATACACTGCTCTTTTAAATCATTCTTTGAATGACTCTCCCTCTGGACATTTCAGGATAATTTAGCTACAAAACACTATGTAAAGAGGTGACAATTTGTGATTTGTTGCTTATAGTGCAAAGAAGAAAAAAATGAAGACCAAAAAAAATGGTTTATTCTACTGTGAGAAAACAACCCACACATACTTTTCTATAGTTTTTTTTTTTTAAACTAAAGTACATGTTCAAGTGAGGCAACAAAAGGAATTGGGGATTGTCTTGGGATGAAAGTTCTCATGATAGATCTTTTTGCTTTTAATTTTTTTAATTAAAATGTAATTTTTTCTTACCAGCATTGTTCCTGGGGCTTCACACTGCACAAGTCCTCACTTTTGGCGGACACTTTATATATTAAATAGAGGCTGAGGTATAGAGAGAATGGGAAGGAGAAAGAGAGAAACAAAGAGAAAGAAGGATACCACAGAGCTATTCCACTATTTGTGAAGTTCTTCCAGTTCATGCGCTCCTGTGTGATGGTCAGGACTCATACCCAGGTCCTCAAGTGTGATAAACTGCACTCGACTGGATGAACTATCTTCCAGTCTCATGAAGTCCTTGACCTTCTCAAGAGCAGTGTTAAAGATATATGTCAAATCTAGCAGATAAACAATCTATGTTTAGACATACTATGCATATGTATACCAAAATAGTAACTTCTTCTTCTTCTAGCGTTTGCCCTTCTTCCGTAGCCAGTCAACAGCGTCAGGTTGAGCCTGATGTAAAGTTTCGAGACCTCCTTTGAATCTGGAGAGGTGGCAGTCGTTGACTATGTGGGTCATAGTCTGTCTGGAGCCGCAGGGGCAGTTCGGGTCGTCTCTGGCTCCCCAGCGATGGAACATAGCGGCGCACCGGCCATGGCCTGTTCGATAGCGATTGAGGAGGGTCCAATCATAACGTGCCAGGTCAAAGGCGGGTTGACGCTTGCAGGGGTCTGTGATGAGGTGTTTGTTCTTGACCTCAGCTGACTGCCAGCTCTGTTTCCAAGAGACTGGAACAGAGAAGTTCAGTGTAGGCGTAGGGGACCAGATTGGGTGACGAGACGTCAAGCGTTGGACATGATGGGCGAAGATATCCGCGTATATTGGCAGGTCCGGTTGAGCGTAGACGTGGGAAATGAACTTAGATGATGCCGCATCATCTAAGTTCATAGTAACTAACAAGCATTATCTCTGGAGAAAAAAACAGAAAACTTTATATTTCTTTCTTTGTGTTAATATTAAGTATGGCACAGCTGTATAATAAGAAATTAAATATTCTCAAATAAATTAGTAGATTATTCACCAAAAAAATGTAAGTATTCATACATTCCTAACAAGAATCCTTCAACTTGTCAATTTGGGACTGACAAGTTCTTGGTCTTGTCAAGTTATAAATAGTAACAATATAAACTGTGCTCCTGTTTTACAGTTCACAAATAATATGCATTCGTTTGTTTACTCCTCAGACCAACTACTAGAGACAGGAATTATTTCACAGATGAGAAAACAAAAATTTACACAGTAAGTAATCTCCCAGTGGTCATGCAACAGAAAAGCAGGAGAGCAGACAAACTCATGTACTTCTGATTTCTATTGATGTTTTTTCACTCAATTAAGTTTTAAATAAACATCTTTCTCACACATTATATTATCAACATCAGTACCCAAGGATGAAAAGAATTAAACTTTTAGAAAGAACAATAGTGCTTCCTAGGTTGTGCTATTTTTCAAAAGTAAGCTAATGTCATTACATTAAAATAAATGTCTCTTCTCTCAGTTTCCCATCTATTCATGTCCCAACAAGACTTTGAAACTGAAGGTCAAATGCCCAGTACACAAAGCAGAGACCAAGATATCCAAGGCAGCTCCTCCTCAAATTCTGAGCCAAAATTATGGCACTAAATGGAGAAAGTTAATAACCTTTTATGGTACATATATTCTTTTTATTATTATTATCTTCATGTATTTATTGAAGAGAGAAACCAAGAGGAAGGAGATAGAGAGGAAGAGAGACAGAGAGAAACATCTGCAGCACTGCTTCACCAACTTGCAAAAGCTTTCCCCCTGCAGGTAGGGACCGGGGCTTGAATCTGGGCCCTTGTGTACTGTAACATGTGCACTCAACCAGGTACACCAACACCCAGCCCCTGGTACTTATATTCTAAAATAGAAAATGTGTGATATCTTTAGGCCAAAGCTCCAACAATGTATTTTTTTAATTTTTATTTATAAAATGAAAATAATGACAAGACCATAGATAGGATAAGAGGAGTACAATTCCACACAACTCCCACCACCAGAACTGCGTATCCCATCCCCTCCCCTGATAGTGCATTTCAATCACAGTTTGCAGATTTCCAATGTGTCCCTTAGGTCTGAAAGCTCATTGTGAAGCTAAACACCACAGAAGGATGAGTTGGGAAGCAACAGCAAGGAGAGTGAAATTGAAGTGACATTTCAGCAGCTCCCTCACAGCCATTTTTCTGTGAGCCCTTTTACTGCTTTAGGTCAAGGCCTATTCAAATTCAGGTCGCCAGAGCTTCCTAAGTGCCAGCTGGCCTGAGCTCTGAGTTTATGTGTGTGTCACTCACAAAGCAGCTGCAATGAAGTGTGATCAGAGAAAGGTTTCGTTAGCTCTTATCAACAATATGCAGTGCACTGATGGGCACCAGAAAATTAATTTTGTAAAAGGTAGGAAGTGAAAATATAAAGTAAACTCACCCCATACTCTAAATAAATAAATAAATAAATAAATAAATAAATAAATAAAAATTTAAGCACTATGAAAGGAAAATCTCCAGTTCTTCATTAGATTATATACAATCTCTGATAATCTAGATCCTGTCAGCTTTTCTGCCATTGCATCTCTCACATGTCAATCACAGGCTCTAGTCAAGTGAAAATTCTTGTAGTTTCCCTTTTATTTTGCTTCTGCATACTTACTGCACAAAATTTCAGCAGATATCTCTGAACTTGTGAAGTTCTCATTTAACAAACAGAAAAAACCTGCTTCTCTATTCCTTCATATCACCTAGAGTAAGCCTCTGTTTTAGGGGGCCTGGTGGTAACATGCTACCATGTGTGAGGACTCAGGTTCAATTTCTTAGTCCCCACCTGCAGAGGGGAAGCTTCTCAAGCAGTGGAGTAGTGCTGTTGGTTTTCACCTCTTCTCTCTGTCTCTCCTTCCCCACCCCCTCTCTTTCTTTGTCTCTCAACCTCTCAAGAAATTATCGCTGGAAATGGTGGAGCCCTCCATGCACCAAGCCTGGTGGGGAAAAACTTTCTCTTATATTACCTATCACATTAGATCATCATCATATGTGAATAAACCTGTGTCATCATTCTACTCAAGGATAAATTCCACTAAGGATATAAGTCCCTCATTCAAGTCAAACTCATCTTTATAGCTCCAAGGGCCAGCATTGAATTGGACTAGCTGAAAAGAAATAATGAATATATAAGTCACATATACAACCAGGTATTCCTTTCAAATTTAAAAGTGGCCCAGTAAAATAGTTCACCTGGGAAGGTGCTTGCTTTGCCATGAATATAGCCCAGGTTTGAGCCTATCTTTCACCACCCTGGAGGAAACTTTGGTGCTGTGCTATTGTTGCCTTTCTCCCTCTATGCCTCTCTATGGGAAAAGTTGATCCAGAATAGCAAAGCCCTCTTCTTCTTCTAGCGTTTGCCCTTCTTCCGTAGCCAGTCAACAGCGTCAGGTTGAGCCTGATGTAAAGTTTCGAGACCTCCTTTGAATCTGGAGAGGTGGCAGTCGTTGACTATGTGGGTCATAGTCTGTCTGGAGCCGCAGGGGCAGTTCGGGTCGTCTCTGGCTCCCCAGCGATGGAACATAGCGGCGCACCGGCCATGGCCTGTTCGATAGCGATTGAGGAGGGCCCAATCATAACGTGCTAGGTCAAAGCTGGGTTGACGCTTGCAGGGGTCTGTGATGAGGTGTTTGTTCTTTACCTCAGCTGACTGCCAACTATGTTTCCAAGCCCTGATGACTATAAACACAAACACAGGCACACGCACACACACAGTGGTCAAAGCATAAATGGGGGGAGGGGGGCAGAAAAATATTTCAGCTCACCTGGGTAGTTCTCTTGCTTTGTCGTAGGCATGACCCAGGTTCCAGCCTAGAACACACACACTTAAGGAAGCTTTGGTGCTGTGGTGTCTCTATCTCTAACATTATCTGTGTTTCTATCTGAAAAAGTTGGCCAGGAATGGTGACGTTTCAGTGACAGCAAACAAAGCAGGAATATAAAACCTAGTTCTGTGTTCACTAACTCCATGATCTTGAACTCCCTACTTAATTTCTTTGTGCCTGAGTTTTCTTATCTATAATATTTATAAAATCACAGTGCTATTCACTAGGTATAGTAAGTTAATTAATAGTAATACATATGAATGTACTAGAAACAGAGTCCATGACGCTATAGCCACCTAATAAGTGTTAGTCATAATCACCATCATCATCATTATCATATCAGCATGATATAGCAGTGTAACATAGCAGCCATGATTCTAAGATTTGCTTTACCATAGTCTTAAATTCACATTAAATTTCTCCAGTCACTAGTCATGAGGCATCAGGCAATTCACCCAAGTTTTCTCTATTTAGGTTTTATTGTCAGAGGAAAAGAATGGTGCCTATTTCTCAGATGATCTGTCAACCAAGAGGACTTAACAATTATTAAAATTATGCACCCAATGAGAGGTCATCTAAATATGTCAAACGGCTACTACAAAAGCTATAAAAATGCATCAGCAGAAACACAGTAACAATAGGAGACTTCAACACCCCCCTTCTCTCACCTTGACAGATCATTTAGACAGAGAGTTACTAACGTAACAAGAAAATTAAACAGAGATAGACTAGACTAGACCTATTGGTTATTTACAGAATCCTTTACCCCAAGAAATTAATACACATTCTTTTCAAGTACACATGAGACATTCACAGAAATAGATCATATGTTAGACCATAAAAACAGTCAACAACAAAGACCTAGATGTCAACCAGAAATAATCAAATACTTAGAGGAAAACATTGGTAAAACACTTTCCCACCTACACCTCAAGGACATCTTTGATGAATCAAACCCAATTGCAAGGAAGACTAAAGCAGAAACAAACCAATGGGACTACATCAAATTGAAAAGCTTCTGCACATCCAAAGAAACTATTAAACAAACAGAGAGACCCCTCACAGAATGGAAGAAGATCTTCACATTCCTTACATCAGACAAGAAACTAATCACCAAAATATATAAAGAGCTCAGCAAACTTAGCACCAAAAAAGCAAATGACCCCATCCAAAAATGGGCAGACGATATGAACAAAACATTCACCTCAGAGGAGATCCAAAAGGCTAACAAACATATGAAAAACTGCTCTAGGTCACTGATTGTCAGAGAAATGCAAATTAAGACAACACTAAGATACCACCTCACTCCTGTAAGAATGGCATACATCAAAAAGGACAGCAGCAACAAATGCTGGAGAGGTTGTGGGGACAGAGGAACCCTTTTACATTGCTGGTGGGAATGTAAATTGGTACAGCCTCTGTGGAGAGCAGTCTGGAAGACTCTCAGAAGGCTAGACATGGACCTTCCATATGATCCAGTAATTCCTCTCCTGGGGTTATACCCCAAGGACTCCATAACACCCAACCAAAAAGAGGTGTGTACTCCTATGTTCACAGCAGCAAAATTCATAATAGCTAAAACCTGGAAGCAACCCAGGTGCCCAACAACAGATGAGTGGCTGAGAAAGCTGTGGTATATATACACAATGGAATACTATGCAGCTATCAAGAACAATGAACCCACCTTCTCTGACCCATCTTGGACAGAGCTAGAAGGAATTATGTTAAGTGAACTAAGTCAGAAAGATAAAGATGAGTATGGGATGATCCCACTCATCAACAGAAATTGACTAAGAAGATCTGAAAGGGAAACTAAAAGCAGGACCTGATCAAATTACAGCAGGAACCTCACATCTCCACTATAGAGCCCCTACTTCCCCCAGTCCTGGCACCCTTGGATAGGGCCCACTTTCCCGTATGCATCTCCCAATCCAAACCAAATAATATTGCATCCGCCGATCACAACCTAACCAACGCAACGATTGCCACCTCAACATGCTTCACCTCAGACTGTGTCCAGAGACTTCACGTGTGGAATGACAACCCTTCAGCTTCATTACTCGGGTGAGACCTTTCCTTTTATAGTACACTCTAATTTCATCTCAGGTAGTTCACTTTCTAACAAAGTCCCAAAACCTAGATATACACCAGTTTCTGTGAGAGAGAGCTTATGTTCACACGTATCCATAAACTACTGCAAAATATATACCTGAAAGCAGAAGTACACTAGAGTTTGCAGTGAGTACCTCCCTAACACTTCCTCTCCACTATTCCAAGCTTGGGATCCATGATTGCTCAACAAATTATTTGGCTTCGTATATTAACTCTCTTTTCAGTCACCAGGTTCCAGATGCCATCAGGATGCCAGCCAGGCTTCCCTGGATTGAAGACCCCACCAATGTGTCCTGGAGCTCAGCTTCCCCAGAGACACACCTTACTGGGGAAAGAGAGAGGCAGACTGGGAGTATGGACCGACCAGTCAACGCCCATGTTCAGCGGGGAAGCAATTACAGAAGCCAGACCTTCTACCTTCTGCAACCCTCAACGACCCTGGGTCCATGCTCCCAGAGGGCTAGAGAATGGGAAAGCTATTATGGGAGGGGGTGGGTTATGGAGATTGGGTGGTGGGAATTGTGTGGAGTTGTACCCCTCCTACCTTATGTTTTTGTTCATTAATCCTTTCTTAAATAAAAAATTAAAAAAAAAACAGTCAACAAATTCAAGAGTATTGAAATCATCTCAACCATTTTCTCAGACGACAACAGAATTAATAACACTTAGCAGCAAACAGAAAATTAGTAAAAGTTCCAAAATATGGAAACTCAACAGTACACTACTTAACAACTACTAAGTCAAAGAGGTAATTAAGGAAGAAATTAAATCGCTCCTACAATAAAATGAAAATAAAGACATGAGGTGACCAAATGTTTGAGACACAGGTAAGGCAGTACTGAGAGCAGATGAGAACAGTGATCTTAGGGTAGAAAGAAGTGAGGAAGTCTTTTAGGTATGTAACCATGACTTTAGTAAGTTTTGCTTGAGTTTGAAGCTAACATAGAGTTGGATTTAAAAAATTGTCTGATAATATGGTGTCAAAGTTGAGAATAGGAGTAGAAAGTTCTATCAGAACAGAGAATAGCTCCCAAACTTGACAAAAATCTATGACTAAAATTAATTGTTTACCTTACCCATATGATCTAGAAAAATATTAGCAGAACTCTTTTCCATCTTAATTTTATAGGTAACTTCAATGAAACAGATACAATTGCAAAGAGGGCTGGACTGTGGTGCACCAGGTTAAGCACACATAGCACTAAGTGCAAGGACCCACACAAGTATAGCAGTTCAAGTTCCCATTCCCCACCTGTGGTGGGGGTCACTTCACAAGTGGTGAGCAAGTCTGCAAATTTCTATCTTTCTCTACCCCTCTATCTCACCACCCCTCTCAATCTCTCTCTGTTCTATCAAATACACACACACACACACACACACACACACACACACACATATATATATATATATATATATTTGATACAATTGCAAGGAAGTCTAAAACAAAAAGAAATCAATGGGACTACATCAAATTAAAAAGCTTCTGCACATCATAAAAAACAACCACACAAAGAGACTTCTTACAGAATGTGAGATCTTTACATACTATTAATTAGACAAAAGACTAATAATCAAATTATACAAAGCTCACCAAACTCAGCCACAACAAAAATGACTCCATCCAACAATGAGGAAAGCATATGAACAGAATACTCGCCAAAGAAAAGATCCAAAAGGCCAACAGACACATAAAAAAAATTCTCCAAGTAACTGATAGTCAGAGAAATGCAAATAAAGACAATTAGATACCACTTCACTCCTGTCATACATCAGAAAGGATAGTAACAGCAAATGCTGGAGAGGTTGTGGGGACAAAGGAACTCTTCTGCATTGCTGGTAGAAATGTAAATTGGTACAACCCCTGTGAGGCATAGTCTGAAGAACTCTCAGAAGGTTAGACATAGATCTACTCTATGATCCTCTACTTCCTCTCCTGGGGACATAATCCTAAGGAACAAAATACACCCTACTAAAAAAGATGTGTATATATCTATGTTCATAACAGTACAATTTGTAATAGCCAAAACCTGGAAGCAGCCCAGGTGTCCTACAGCAGATGAGTGTCTTAGTAAGTTGTGGTATATATACACAATGGAATATTACACAGCTATTAAAAATGGTGACCTCACCTTCTTCACTTTATCTTGGATGAAGCTAAAATGAATCACGTTAGGTGAGATAAGCCAGAAAGAGAAAGATGAATGTGAGATGATCCCACTCATAGACATAAGTTGAGAAATAAAAACAAAAATGGAAACACAAAGCAGAACATGGACTGAATTTGGTATATTGCACCAGAGTAAAGAACTTTGAGGGCTGGGGGGGGATTTAGGTCCTGGTGCAAGATAGTGGAGGAGGACCTAGGCTGGGGGTGAGTGTTTTGCAGAAAACTCAGAAATTTTACACATGTACCAACAACTGTATTTACTGTAAACTATTAATTCCCCAATAAAAAATAATGTATCTATATAACATAGTTGGGGTATTATAATTACGCATATAGTTAAAATACAATAAGTGAAATTAAAATGTAAATGTTCCATATATGTAAACTATTCTGTCCTTTGATTTTAAATCTTGAATCAATACTTTCTAAGATCCCTTAGATATAACAAAAAAATAAATAAATGCCTTCACCCACTGACACTCATATTTGTGTTCTATTTGTATTGAGAGGACAAACTCACTAGGGTTAGAAATATGTCTCAATTTAAGGTATAAAGCAAGACAACTTTAGGCTCCTATGTCCTGGCTCTCCAGGAAAAAGGACAAGTTACTTGCTGCTTTTGAGAAGATTAGAAGCCATTATTTTTGCTAGTCCTATGCCAGCTTGTCATTCAATCTATTTCCAAATTTTGCTGTTATTCTCACAATATAGTGTGGCAGTTGAAACAATGAACGTTGTTTTTTTGTTTTTTGTTTGTTTGTTTATTTTGCCCTTGCAATGAAAGGCAAAAAAATATTAGAAGGCAAGGGTAATGAAAAAAGAGGAATTAAGTAATTTTCTCCCCTCCTTCCCCCATTTTCTAAGGCAATTTTGTATCTCCTTCATGATTCTAGTAAACACACATGAAAACCATCCTGGGCGCTAAATCTCTCCAGGTGACTCTGACTCCTGATTACCAAGATTACTACTTAGCAATAGCACACCTGTTTACTCTTCAGAGTAGGGTTGTAGTTACTGATAATTTCAGAGGTCCTTCCAGATCTTTAAGTAGCTGTCAGCTTAGCACATCACCAGTATTACTCCTTACCGCTGATTCCCCTGTGTTTTCTCTTTTCCAAGGCAGACCTAATTTGATGCGTTAATTTTCATTGCTCATTCTTTCTCTACCTCTTGATTGGGTTAGAAAGTACTTCATTACCTTTCCTCCTTTCACACATACACACCAAGGGATGTTTCTAAACTTCCCTAAAGTGCATAGGAAAGACAGCTCGTAAAAATAATAATAATAATAATTCTCATGCACTTGGGAAGGTAGGTGCTTTAGCAGGTAGAGCACAGGATTTGCAGGTACGAAGTTTGATTCCCCAACACTGCAGATACAAGAGTAGTGTTCCAGCCTCTCAGTGTCTCTCTTTCTTTTATCATGAAATAAAATAAATATTTTCAATAGTAATTCTTAGGCCTACAGCCATACCAACCTGAGCACACTCAATCTCATCCGGTGTAGGAAGATAATAGTACCTCTCAGTCCTGAGGTATCAACACCCAGTTGAGGAACTGTTCTCCTGACACTAAACTCCCCACACTTCCAAATGGACAGATATGTGCTGTGTCTGTTAAATTACTGAAGGTCACAGAGCAACAACTTGGGATTGCAAAACTGCTGATGGAGATCCCATGCTGTAGTTTTTGCTCCTAGTTGTTGGTTGCAACAAGTGCTTTACTGAATTTCATAAACATGAATTGCTTTAATAGTTACTTATTTACTGGATAAAGACAGTCAGAAATCAAGAGAGAATGGGGTGGTAGAGAGGGAAAGAGAAAGAGAGACACCTGCCAAACTGCTTCACCACTTGTGAAGTTTTCCCCCTGCAGGTGGGGACTGGGGTCTCAAACCTGGGTCCTTGTTCATTGTAACATGTGCACTCAACCAGGTGGGCCACCACCCAGCCTTTAAACATGAATTTCTCTATAGATAAACATAGATTTTTTTTTCTTTTATTTATATGCATACTGAGAATACAGAAGAGCAACAAAAGACTAATTTTTTTGTAGTTAAGAAACTATGTCTTAATATTTTCTTAATCATATTACTTAATTTTCCTAGTGAACCTGTGCAGAATAAGATGAATTTTTCAAAAGATATTTGGGGGGGGGGTAATGATTATATACTTGAATATTTGTAACATATTCTAATATTTTTCTTCACATAGAGGGAATTGACTGGTCAGCTCTCAACCATATTTTCTCTTTCTTGTTGTGTAGTAAATCATCTGTTTATATCTCCAGGGTGGCTTTGCACAAACTGGGACTGTGTCTGGTCTCTCCTAAAATGTGCATTTCCATCTATGACTCCTAATTGATCACTTTCTCAGTCAAGATCTTGATTAAATCTTGAATCCCTTATAAATCAAATGAATAAATTATTCTTAATAGCCTTCATACTGTCAAACTCGACTCAACTACTTCTCTTAAAAAGGTAAGTAACATATTTATATATAGTCTTCTTATGGAGTAAAATTTACACACAGGTAATGAAAATTTTTATCCAAGCATACTTCACTCAATATGCAAGCCTCGTAAATAAGTGAGGCACAGAATTTTGCTAGATTTATCTTCCACCACCACCACCACCCACCCCAGTCCTGTTGAAAGATGTGTAAGAGTAACTTTAAGAGATAGCAAGGACACTTTGGTTAGAAACAAAACCTCATCCTCTTGTTGCTTTCTGTCAATTCTAAGGGTTAATGGATTCTGATTTTAAGACTAAACTCCTAAAACCACTAACTTCTGCAACTGTAAGTGGAAAATGGAGGTGGAAAGCACACATAGTTCCATTCATAAAAGATTTCCCTGCATGTAAAAGAGATGTTGCTGATATATATATATATATATATATCACCTTAAAAAGGAAAGAGCCTTGGAGAAGCCTTTATTGGGAAGCTGCAGTAAACTACGTCTGACAGCTATTTCAAGCTCTCTAGCTAAAGTCCCACAGGCCCCTAATCTCTTTGATTCTCCCAGCTCCACTGCCCTGCTTGCTAGAGGTCTTTCCTGACTCCACTAATAATCTCACTGGATAGAGATTATGTCTTCATCCTGCTCTCCTTGCAGTCTCCACCCAATCGTACCTTCTCATTCAATGTTTTATTTAAAACCTGCATAAAGTAAAGCCCTATGCCTTTTGGAAAAAAAAAAATGGGAACAAAGCCCACAGACTTGGTTCCTCTAGATAACTGGATCCCAAAATGAACTTTACCCTCTTGGTGCAACTTCATGAAGCTGTGGTAGGGAGAAGTCAGAATCAGTATCTGAACAGAGATTCTGATGCGACACACAAAAAAAAAAAAAAAAAAGAAAGAAAGAAAAAGAGGAGGAAAAGTATTAATTTTTGTGGCATGTTAATGAGATCATTTATCACTGTCATCTTACAAAAAGCAAAAGACACATTTCTCTCTCTGACTCCTCTTTCCCCTCTCCTCCTCCTCCATCCTCCTCCTCCATATCTAAAGATGAAGGTTAATATTAAGCATCACATTAACAGTTGTCAAATCAATCATGATTCCCTTTGAGTTATGTTACACAGAGCAACATGCTTGATCAGAAATCAAAGGAAGGACAGTGCCAAAAGTGGATGAGCTAATGTAAAATCACTTACATGGGCACTCTAGAGAGGGAGACTCGTTTAATATTTAATGTAGTCATTAACCCAAGAATGGGAGGGAGATGATAATGGATGGTCTACTCCCTTTGCCTCCCTAGGACAAGGTACTGAAGTGAGCTGTCCCTTCTGGGATCAGATTCACACAATTCAAAAATCCATAAAGTGGGTCACAGGTGAAAGGAATTGTAAAAGTCTCAAGTCTCCCAAATGCATTGCTTTAAGAGCACAGTTGTGCTTGGCAGTCACGCCTGAACTTCAGCAAGCTACAGGAACCAAAAGCCATGTCAACTGAATTGCTCAATTAGTTTGTTATGGCAACATGCATGCTGTCCCCCAACGCACATGGCCAAACCACAGCAAATG
This sequence comes from Erinaceus europaeus, assembly GCF_950295315.1. Taxonomy (NCBI): domain Eukaryota; kingdom Metazoa; phylum Chordata; class Mammalia; order Eulipotyphla; family Erinaceidae; genus Erinaceus; species Erinaceus europaeus. The sequence continues at coordinate 135,879,865 of NC_080165.1, read as the reverse complement.
ATCAATTACTGAAGGAAGCTATCTCTATGAAGCACACGAGTCAGTTAGGATATTGAATGGTTAGTTTTCTGTCTTTAGTTTTCTGTCTTTAGCTTTCTTTTTAGCAACAGCGTTTGTCTTTCTTGCAGTGTATGTGAGAGCCCAAATGTCAAAGCCAGTTGAAAATTAAAAGGTAGGTGAATATAGGAAAACCCTATAATAATGAAGGTCATTTGAAAGGAGATATTTTTCTATGTGCAAATTTTATGTTGCTGTTGAAAGCTTTCTATTTCTGTGGCATTAACACTAGCATAGCCAATACATGTGCTTTTAAATAGTTTCATCCTAAGCAAGTCATGCCATTATTGTTGTCTTTCTCTAGTTATACTATGTCTTGGTAAAATACTAGATACACTGAACCCAGACTTTTTAGTTAAATTTAATTGTGTTTTCCAGTTCATGTTATCCTCTTTGGTATAGACTTCCAGGAGTCTCTAAGAAGTCAGCTCCATGAAGCAAAAACAGTTATCTTCACTCAGAACTAAAATCTAGGCAGAGAACTTGAAGTATTAAATCTACTTTTCCCTGACATATTGAGTTAATAGAGATTAATAAGATTATGTTAATTCCCCCCTCCCTCATGCCCCCAAGAAGCCACTATAGTTTTCCCACAGTCAACTGTAGGCCAGATAGAACAAAAAAAAATCAAAATCATTTGGTCCTGTCAGTATCTAAGATACTATTCTTAGTAGATATCCTAAAAGGGCATGAAGCACAATGCAGACATGTATATTAAGATAAATTCTAACCACTGGATTTTCAAAGACAAACAAGCTACCAACTAAGTTGATCATAATAATTAACTATTGATATTTTAAATTCTAAGACTACAGTAAGGAACCTTTCCCATTCTCTTTAAAGTTTGTGTGTCTCCTAGTCCTGAAACATCGGGGACTTTGTTTGGATTTCTTGATATTTCTTCTCTGAATAGTGTTAAACTGCTTCTTTTCACCTCAACTAAATCAACACTACCAGTACCACCATGACATGTTATGTTACTACTGACTGCTGATTGTCTTCAGATATGCCAAGCCTTAGATGTTAACCTTCCAACTCCTTTAATATGGGGAGGTTATTCCTGATGCATTTCAGATGGCATGTTTTATAACACAGTTACAGATACTAGATACATGTTATGACCTAGTATACTAGGTACATGTGTAAATGTATCCATAAGTAAAGAGGGAATTATATACCTCAAAGTAAAAGTGCTTAATAGGTGTCCCTGATTGGACTTAGACATAATAATCTTGGCAATCTAGTGGACTAGCCAAAAAAAAGGCATTTATAAATTCCCTAATCATGTGTTTATTACTTAAGCCTAGGCACTCTCCTCTCCTTCCTTTATTCACATCCTTCAATCAATCTATTCAATTAATTATACAAAAGGAAAAAGGGAAGATATAGTCTTCCATCTTTTTTAATCTCTTCAGACAGAGTGTCAGCATTATCATTATCCTTTGATAAGCTCTAGAAGAAACACTGTTTAAAGAGAGATATACTGGCATAAACTATATACCAAGTAAAGGACTGTCATTGTCTCTACAACTTTTATGATAATCATCAAACAAGTAAATTCAGAAGAACTTGAGTTGAACTAAGACCTCACTAAAATCCTAAATCTCTTTCCTCCTCAACTTGAGACAAAATTTTATAAATCTAACTGGTTTGAATCCAGGAGATACACAATGCAAGCTCACCAGATAAGGAAGAGACTACAAAAGCTAGATAAAGGCAAGAGACAGATTCACTTAATGGTACCCTTTTAGGCCACTATCAGACCACGCCACCACCCAGCATCCTCGAGAGGGAATTCTTATATTCTCTAATAGATAATATGGGGCCTTGATCTCTGATATGTCCTTCTCTCTACTATCACTAGTCACAACTTTGGGGAACATCATCATAAGCCCCTTTGTGGGCTTCTTCAGGATTGTATCTTCACTATGAACTAATATGGTAGGGACTGCCCCACTTACTGAAGAAAAGTTGGATCATTGTACTCTAAGCACAGGAAGAAGACTTATTCTCAAGTGAGTGCAGTCTACAATATCCCCAGCTGTGACCATGAACTGTGAGCTCAGTCTGACAAGGCTCTGGAGCTAAATATATATAGGTAGGGGCCCTGAGTTAGGTCTGAAATCTTAAAAATAGTAATAATAATAATAGGAAAGTCAATATAGAAAACTTAATTGCCAAAAGATCCTTCAAATGAATTTACTTACGGAATTGCAAATATTTATCTCACTTTCTCATCTCTAAAGAATTCAAACTATTGTTCAGGATGCAAGGTGGCAAGGACCTCTAAAGGAATGAGAAACTCAAATACAGTCATTTCATAATAATAGGCCTTAAAATGCCACACACTTTGACCTTGGTTTTCCATTTCTAAAGTCTTATCTTAAAGGGGAAAAAAGTATACAAAATATTATGTTAAAAAGGTGTTTGTAATAACTTTTTCAAAATAATGAACTACTATAAGGTCAACACATACATATGCAAAAGAATATTTAATAACATGCTGCATTGATTATTCTCTAGGTCCTGGAATGGCTATTAACCATCTTCTTCCTTTTTCCCTGACCCAAGACATTCTTAACCTCACCACTTGCTTCACACCACAGTATCTTAGATAGTACAAAAGGAAACACAGCCATTACCCCTAAGACTTGTTTCAGAATAGACTCTAAACAAAATTGCTTGTAAGGATGTAATTAGGGTCAATGAAATGCCTAGAATTCTTCACCTTTCATATACACATGACTGTCTTTTCTTCTACCACAACTTAAGAGTTGAGTTTTTCTCTGAAAAAGAAGAAAAAAGATTCTGTGCTGAAACTACAAGACTTACCACACCCATCTGTACTGCAGACAACAGTACAAGTAGTAAGATGTCAAGCAGAAATACTCCCTTCACTCTGGCACAGGACAGAGGAGTTTCTCTGAGAAAAAGAAATAATTCAATAGTAAAGTCATGCAAATACTAGTCATTCAAGAAACTGTAACAAAGTGTTCCTTCTGTTGTAAATGAAGTCCAATTAAAATTACTTATCAAGGCAAAAAATAAGGAGTTGAAGCAAGGCATTTATTCTTTTGCAAAAGGGCGTGCAGCCAACAGTGGCTGTCAGGCAGCAGCGTACCCCCTTTACCTTTCTCCCATCTTTTATACCATAAGCAGAACTGTCTCCTCCAGCCCTGGGCTGGGCTTCAGAGCTCACAATCTCCCCGTTGCCTAACTAAGGAAAGGAGTAAGAGAGTCTGAGGATCTCTGCTGGAGGATTAGCAAGCACTGCAAGGAGCTGACCTAAAGAGTACAAAGCTATTGGCCACACACAGGTGGTCATACATAACAATTTATAAAAAGAATTTTTGAACTAAACAGTTGTTCTATTCATGTTCTTTTGAAGAGAAGACCTAACCATCTCTCACACTTCCATTTCTATCACTCATCCTATAGTGAAGTTTACCAATTGATAAAACCTAGCACATAATTGTACAATTCAACTTTTTAGTGCTGTAATCTTAAAAACAAAAGAACAGTCAAGATCATCATAGTTTTGTAAGAACTTTTAAAAATGGGCCAAGGGGACTTGACAGTGGTAGTGCAGCAGGTTAAGAGCACATGGTGTGAGCAGCAAGGACTGGCATAAGGAATACAGTTTGAGCCCCGGCTACCCACTTACAGGGGGGTCGCTTTGCAAGGGGTGAAGCAGGTCTCTAGGTGTTTATCCTTCTCTCCCCCTCTCTATCTTCCCCTCCCCTCTTGATTTGTCTCTGTCTTATCCAACAACTGTAATAACTACAATAATAAGAGCAAGAAAAATTAGGGGAAATGCCCTCCCAGAGCAGTGGGTTTGTAGTGCAGGCACCGAGCCCAATCGATAACCCTGGAGGCAAAAAAAAAAAAAAAAAAAAAAAAAAGGAACAAGCTTACAAATAACTTCCCTGAGTGTAAAAGACATTATAGAGAAGAGAAAAACACTACTTTTAAAACTATTAGTGACCTCAAAAAAAAAAAAAGAAAAGAAAAAGAAAGAAAGAAACCACAAGAATATCCTCAGAGAAATAATAGAAGATATGTATGTATTGCCTCCAGGGTTATCACTAGGGGCCTCCATGCCTGTGCTATGAATCCACTGGTCCTCAAGGCTATTTT